>NC_084467.1:120941515-121244545 GCF_027409185.1 Cynocephalus volans | reverse complement strand
AATCGTCCTCTAAAGGAGGAGGAATCATATCTTGACTATTTACAGAGCTTTAAAAAAAAAAAAAGACGTGTGATATAGTGAAAAGAGCACAGAACTGACAGATCAGTGGGCTTTTGTCCCAGTTCTGTTACTCATTAGCCGTGTGGCTTCAAGCAAATTACTGAACTTCTTTGCGGCCTTTGTTTCCTCAACTGTAAAACGAGAGGGTTGGACTTAATGGCCTCTGAGGTCCCTTGCCCTGCTGGCTCTAAAGTTCTACGCCATTCTATATCGCCACTCTGTCACTCTGTCATGCAGGAAGCTGATTCTGACGTGGCTTAATTGAGCACTTGGTGGGACTGAGGCTCTTTACCAATTATCAGCTTTATTACCCAAAGGGCAGGTCAGAGACTGGGCATCGTAACCTGTGCTTAGAATCCCTCCCACAGTGTGAGCTTCACTGCCTGTATTTACATAGTGCAGAGGCAGGAATCAGAGCCCTACTAGTATGAGAATATGTAGACAGGCTTGGGAAGATGGTGTTGAAGGACTGAAAAATACGCTCCACAGGGCTGACAGTGTAACACAATAACAACTACCTGTGTCTGCTGTGTTCAATGGAATATCAACGGCTGTGGGGGCCTCTACATCATGGAGACAACTCCACCTGGGCCTGTGTCCTCATTGTCATCCAAATTCTTAGGAAATGTGTTTCTGCTTAGTCTTGGCTCGTGTTGCCCACCACACTTGGAGCCTCTCATCCTCTTGATCTAACTTCCAGTTACTTTCCACAGCCGGCACTCCATCCATCCCTCCTGTGCCTCCCCACTGTAGCCCTAGAGCACTTTTCATCTACTACTTCGATGTATTATTCTCTGGATTTCTTTTACCTTAAAGATTTTAGCACCTGTACTGCGTCTTGGAGTATTTTTTTCTTTTCTGGATATTTAGTAAGTGTCTCATAAATTGCATTTTAATTGAATTGATGACTTTTAGTCTCCACTTAAAATAGACTCCAATTTGTGTGTGTTTGATCTTGCTTATCACATTTTGCATCTCTCCAGAAAGTTCAGTTTGATTTTACATCACATGTTGCTGACCCTGAATAGGAGAACAATTTGAAAATTCATTAAAAATAAGATAGGGCAGACCATTTCAGAAGGGGAGATAAACCCATTTGCTAAAAGGCCTTAACGAAGGTTTATAACAAAATAATCTTGACCACCAGTAGCATTTTTTAAGCCAATGGCATTTTATTAATTATAGCTCGCCATACTATTCTAGGAGAAATTGTTTAAAAGCTCAGAAAATAGGAAGAGTTTCACATAGAGAAAGTTGGATTGGTAACACTCTCCCTTTCCCATTGATAATTTCCACACGGTGATCTCTTACTGATATGTCATGAAGTTTTGAATATTAACTGCATATTTTCCATTTCCCACTCAGGTTTCTACAGATAGAGAAATGTCAAAGAGATCAGATGACAGCTTCTAGCAGGGCCTCCCTCAGAGTGAAAAGTCGATGGGGCATTTTTACTGGTCCAGGATCTAGTTCTCATGTTTGAAGTCTGAAAGCTTCATTTTACCAGCCCACCTAAGAGTCATCAAGCTCTTAGACACAAACAAAGTATGAAATCTGTATTTACCAAATTTACACATCAGATCATCAATTCATCTGGAGTGGGAGATACACACAGAAATATCATCTAAATTGCAAATTCAACCATATTACTCCCCTGCTTAATATTTTCAATAGCTCTTTTCTGCCTACAGTATAAAATCCAAATTGCTAATAAGGCAATTCCTGACATAACCTGTTCCCACCTTATTTTCTACCATGCCTCCCCTCTCACCCAATGATATTAATGTTCCAATTTTTCCCAAACACACCATACTCTCCAACGTTTTTACACCACCCATGCTTTCAACACCTGCTTTGACTATGCTCCCCTGCCTCTTTTAAACATAATGCCAACCTTGACTTACCAACCTAATACTCTATTGCACTTTCAATCTTCATATTCCTAAAATAAATTTAGGTCTCACCTTATCTAATATGGCCTGTTGACTGCCCCCTACCACGGATTGGGTAAAGTGCCTTCTCTCTGCAATACCAATCCATGCTACGCATATCTCTGTAGTGGATCCTATCTCTTCACACTATAGTTATGTTTACTCAGCAGTTTTCCCAACTAGTGTGTGAGCCACCAGAGAAGGTTAATCATCCATTTTATCCTTGTAACCTTCATGCTGGAGTGCCTGGGACATGGGGGTACTTAAAAATGTGTGCTGAAACAATGAATGACAATATATTCTCAGAACTCTCTCTTCTGGTGGGTCAAGCCACTCAGAGCCCAAGTTACAGATCTGAACACTGCTTAGTGACAACAGATTTGGGATGAGAGTTGCTAGATGTGTGTAGCATTTATTTTTATCAAGTTAGAGTAACCAGTTGAAATGCCCTTCTCTCCTCTGTGGATATTACTGTTAGCATCCCAATGCCATTTCCCCCAGATAGTGCTGCTTAAACTACCATACGTTCTTTCTCTCCAGCTTTCTTTATTCTAGTCTCTACACATAATATTCTCAGACAGTCAAGTTATTATTTTATGAGCTTTCATTTTTTGACACTAGTTGCATTTCAGTACTCAGGCACAAATCCAGTCGTCTTGATTAGGAGAATCACTGTGGTCTTTTATCTATATCGAGTTTTCTTGGTTCCCCTAGATTGAGATTAGGGAGTATCTTAGTCTTATCATTACCACATCACTATCACCTCTTAAGAGTCACTTACTTCTGCCAATAGATAATCTTACCTGTTAGCTTCTGTTTCAGAAGCTGGCTTCTAACTGATCTGTCCCCTATTCCAGAGGGTGAAGTAAAGCCCCTACGCCTGCTCGTATTAGGCATGCCTTTTAAAAATAGCTGCCAGACCAGTCAAAATTTGTATAGCCTCTGGAGCCTGGCAATGGGAAAAGCATAGTTCCACAAAGCCTCCTTCCTAGGTTTCTATATCCCAGAGAAAGTTAGCCTGAGAGAAAGGGTCCTACAGTAGGTCCCTGGGAAGAATGCAGCCTTAGCTGCTGGCTAATGGCTTGGCACCATGGGGAATTTCCCAGCTTGCTTTGCAAGGTCTGTCCAACCTTTGTGCTCGCCACACTGCTCAGATAGCCTTCCTAGGGAAGCTGGCTGTGTTTCTTGTGTTCATTTATTTTAAACACAGTGTCTTCTCCTCATCCCTTGATGTCTATTGTGTGGTTTAATTGCTACCCTCTGCCTAGTGGTTGCTAGCATGATGTGCCATGAGACCAACATACACAATGCAGAGTGTGCTTGGAGGGACTGACAAGCCCAGCTTCCAAACCGGATTCTCAAAGGGAGAGACCAATGAAACCCATTGTCAAGAAAGTGATAATTTCTGTGCCATGCAATTATACCCTTTAAAAAGTATACCTCTGGTGCACTATCCTGCCAACAGTTTACTGACGACGAGGAAACAAAACCAGCAGTTGATGTTAGAATGGCTATGGAAACCCTGTAATCATCTTAAAAATAGATTTATATAGGGAACCTGGTTGTTATGAGTGTGGTTTTACACTGTGTTTCAAAGGAAAAAAAAAATTTCTCTTCACAACTTTAGCCATCTCAATTCCTACTTTGTGGATATTTAGGGTTGGAAGAGAATTGGGGGAAGTAAAGGAGAGAAGAGGAATAAAATGAACTTCTGGGATTTTTCTTTCTGTCACATGCTCATCCTCAACTTACCCATCCATAGACACCCCCCCACACACCACACCCCTATAATTATAGGAACATCTCCCCTTTGATTACAACCACCAGAAGCCCAAAAAGCAAACCTTGTCATCACCACTGTCCGCTCACAAATAACCACTGCTCTAAGTTCCATTTTACCCCATTTCCTTCTCTCAACATGCAGTAGTCCTCCGCACTTTTTTTCCCAGCACGCACATATAAAATGCCGATATCAGTCCTCCACTGAAGGATTCACCCACAGGGAAAATGGCTGGAAATGTGCCAGTACAGGTTACCACCTCCTTTCCCTGAAATTTGCAAGTTAAAGTGGAAAGAGCCTAATAAAGTCAGGGAGGATGATCAGGTGATGGTACAAAGGATCTCTTGACCCCAGCCAGGGCTTGAGAATTTAGGTGCCATTTTCTAGGGTTGTCAATTGAGAGAGTGGTGTTTCATTGATTTTATGAGAGCCCTGCAGTACATAGTTAAGAGAGTAAACTCTGCAGATAGACAGTTTGGGTTGAACTCAGGCATTTCTATTTACTTGTTTATATCTTTGGGCATGTTGGGAAAATTAGGAAAATGGTCAGGACCCCTCAGATGTTCAGAATCTTGCCGAGCATTTGCTGTAAATATCCTCAGGTGTTCCTTGTTACTACTTAATGTAAATTGTGTATGGACTTGTGTAAGTCCAGGGTTGTGGACTTAAGTATAAAAGACTAACAGCTCTGATCCACACTGCTTCTCAGAACTCTCAGAGAAGCTGCTAGGACAGTTGCTCCCAGATCCGAATAAAACCCATTCATTTTTCTATACCTACGGCTCCCAGAACCTTTTTTTTTTCTGTTACCTAGCTCACAGACCTGCGTGTGGAGTATTTGTAACCCAATCTGTGCAACAGACTTGAGGGGTCTGTAAGCCCTAGTTTTACAGGGCAACTTCCCTCTGTGTCTCAGTTCTGTCATCTGTAAAGTGGGGATTTATATAGTACCTACCTCAAAGGGTTATCATGAGGATTCAATTAGCTAATATAGATAAAACACTCAGAGGACTGTCTAGCACAAAGAAATGTTATGTTTGCATATCAAGATTTAGGAGACTAAGCCAATGGGTTGAAAACTTTTTATATACTATGTAGATAGCTCTGTGAATATCCAGAGGACTTTATGGAACTTTACTGAAGAAACTTATGAAATTCCTTAGGAAAAACAAATAAATGGCTCAGCAACAATCCTATTTGCCCAAGAAAATGACATCATATAATTGATTCAAAATGACATGACCAATTGCTTCTATATAGGAATGGCCTGAAATAGAGGATAGATGATGGAGTAAAGAACAAGAAGGGGGAAATATTTACAATTAAAAGGAGAAGAAGAAATAGCATGAAACAAATGGCAGAGAAAGGTAAAAATAAAAACAAAGTCAGAAAAACGCTAACATTGCTAACTAAAATTTAGGTCCACACAATCCGTAAAGATTCCTTTGGCAAAGTTAGGCTCTTTTTAAAAGACTTAGTTTACTATGTTTTTAGTTAAAATTGACATGCCATTTGAATGTTGTGTATATGTTGAGGGCAGTTTAAGTTATTTCATGTTCTGAGGAACTGAAAATTCACTGTTGCTACCTCAATTTTATATTCAAGTCAGCTGTATCCCTGAAAGATCTGCTCCTTGTGAACAGAGATCTTGTCTAGCTAGTTCACAGCTTTTTTTCATTTTTCTTAGTGCCTAGCACCTAGCATGTGCTCAATAAATATTTAGGAAACGAAAGAATGAATGATTGAGTGAGTGAATAAACCCTCTCATTCAACCTGATTGTGAAGGACGGACATGCCAACTGTGCGGGAATCAGCTGTGACTCAGCTGCAGCCACTGTATATAGAATCAGATGCTCGGTAAATACTGGCTCTATGAAATTTGCAAGGCCTCTGAGACTCTGTTTTCATAACAGTGGTAATGATAAATAGCCCTTCACAGGATTCTTGTGAGGATTACTTGAGAAAAGGTAGGTAGATGAAATGTTTAGCTGTAAATCCATGCACAGATGCAATGTCTTGTTTTTAATTGGGTAAACTAAAGTCACAGGAAGGAATTGGCTCATCGCTGCTTAGAGCTTTAACAGGAGAGCTCTAATCCAGGTAGTGTGTTCATTTTGAAATCATCTTCACATAAAAGCAGACACACTGGAAGGAAGAGGAAGTTGAGAAACACAGAAAAGCCAAAAGAGAAATGAGGAAGAGTTCGAAGAAAAGGGAGAAAAGCAATCTCACCTTTGACTAAAGTTGCTCAGTGATGGTGAGAATAAACAACACTCTGGAAATCATTCTTGAAAAATGCACAGCCTGCCCTTGATTCTTTTTCCAGATCTCCTCGAAGGGTCTGGGCTGGTATTCGGAGTGACTTTTCAATTAGCCAACCCTCCTGAAGTCTGAATCTAGGCTGGGAGAAGCTTGCCAGAGTAGTGGCTTTTATCTTATTCAGTCATAAGGAACATGGAAATCAATTTTTCCCAATCTCAGTTATAGCTGGAAATCCATCCTTTTTAAGTCAGCAGGAGGATTAATCTATTGAATGGTTTTCTGGATTTTGCTGACATATAAACATTTTAAGAATACATTACATTTTTTTCCTCCCTCCCTAGCACTATTTTTAAAATGAAGCCAACTTGCAGTGCCAGCCAGAAGAAGAAAGATGACCACGCATTTCCTCCCAACGAGAGTGCAAACCCATTTTTTCCAAAGCCTGAAGCACAAACTTATATTTGCATTGGTCAGTGTCTTCCTGTCAACCAACTGTCCCTAGTCACAGGAAGTCCACTTTTTTCATGCAGATATTTATGATTCCAAATAATTCAGTTCAGAGGCTCCAGTACACTGGGAAATGTTCCTTACAGATAAATAACCACTGCAA
Organism: Cynocephalus volans; assembly: GCF_027409185.1. Lineage (NCBI taxonomy): Eukaryota > Metazoa > Chordata > Mammalia > Dermoptera > Cynocephalidae > Cynocephalus > Cynocephalus volans. The sequence continues at coordinate 121,237,902 of NC_084467.1, read as the reverse complement.
TAATTTGCTTGCTTTATTGTATTTAAAACTGAGTGTGAGGGTGCTCGGGGAAACACAACCAGCAGTATTTTTAGCTGGTATGAGACTTATAGCAGTAGTTTCCAAAATATGGGTTGTAGAATTCCTGGCAGCTAGGGAGTTCATTTCAAAGGGTCCAGGATATGTCCAATCATTGTCTGTTGAATGACTAAAAAGCAGGTTCCTCACATGTATATTCCTATATTCAAGTGTATTTAGACGCTATTATCACAACAAATATAAGATACAAATAATACATTTAATAATAAATATATAAATAATAATAGATAAAATATAGTAAAATAATCGTATAATAATAAATAAAACATTGAAATATGACTATAACAAGTAATTCATCCTATTAATTATATCTAGCATACAAAAATAAAAAGGCACTGATCACAAAGTAATTTTTTTTTCTCCTATGCATTTACACTGGCAAAAGGCCTAAAGACATACTTAGTAATGAGTAAGGGTGAGCACAGTCTGTTTGGTCTATAAATGGATCATTATATTAAAAAAGTTTTAGAACTACTGAGGTGATAAATAGAGATGGGCCTGGGCTTGATTAGCATGGAGCTATTAAAAGGAAATAAGCTACACAAAAAGTCATGTCATGGACATTACAGAATGGGTACGTGGAATAGGACTGGAGGAGTGGCCATGTGTCTCATGCCTGTGGTCATAGATCCAATCAACTCTGTGAATGGCAGAGAACTGAATGAACAGGTCCTTGCCATTTGTGAAGCTGTGGAAAATATGGATACAGAGGCAGTGAATCTTAAGCTTCAGGGACTCTAGCTTGCATGGCCTCTCTCAAAGCTCTGGGAGAGGCTTTAATAATATGTTCCTCTGATGATAAGATTTTATAAAATTTGCAAATGTAAAATATTTTAACATCAATCAGTTAATTCCACTCCACCTTCCACCCAGATACACTTCTCTTCCTATCAAGTGGCTTTGGAGTGGCTGTGGTCATTTGGGGGATGCAGGAAATTGAATTGGGGGTGTATTTAATTTAGATTTAGTGGGATAGATTAATGTTGTTTGCAGTCACTTCCACATATAGTTAATGTATTGCTAACCATTGCAGTGTATGAATGGCTTCCAGGAATAGTCCTACAGCTTTCTGTGCTGACCTACTTGTTAATGAAATGAAGATGCAGGCTGGAGGTCTTAGGATAAAATAAATAAATGCCCTCTGCACCAGAGCCGGGTAGGCAATAGAAGAAAAATAATGTTTAAAATAAGAGTCAGAAGTTAGTCTACATAAAAGGCTTCCAATAATTATATATTTGTGTGATGATAAAATAAAATTAAAATTAAAATAATAAATAAAAATAAATAAATATATAAAGTTGTAAATAGAAGATTCAATCTTCATCAACACTTAGTTAAGATGGAAATCTTCTCCCATCAGAAATAGACTTGATTTTTATGTAGAGTATACCATTATAAAACCACCATTTTCGTGAGACACAAACCTGTAGCAATACTACAAATAGTGTTTATGCCCGTGAGTGAGAGTGCATGTTTCACCAGCAATAATAAAAATCAAATTTTGATCAACCATGCTGGAGAAAATAATGAATTGTCTCTTTTTTTCTCTAGACAGATAGTATTACTAAAAATGCTTTTATATGAAGTGATCACAGAGTTTGCAGCCAAAATATTTAAGGGAAAGTTATTATACAGATGTATGTGTCAACTAATTAATAAAAATATTATATTTCTGTATCTTGTTTTGTTTGTGGTATTTTAACTTGTTATGATTTATTTTCTTATTCTAAATAAATATTTATTTTTATAACTAAGGTTTTATTAATATTTTTGCATTTTTCTTCAAGAGGGTTCCCTAAATTTTATAAGCCTCAGGCTTTGCAAAACCCATATTCACCCTTGTGGAAAGGAAAATCTGCTCACCCATATCTTTTAGTATAAATTCAGTGTAACTTTCATCAAGTTATCAATAAATCTCAGTGATTCTTAGGGTTAGTACAATTGTTACGTGGCTAAGAAATAAGTTTAAATCTAGATTCTACAACTTGCCACCTGTGTCCTGAAGAGTTTGCCCAAATGCTCACAGCCTTTTTCCATCATCTGTAAAACTGGACCATTTTTGTTGAGGATTGAATTACAGTGTATGTAAAACACTGTACCAGGAATATGAGATGCACTCAATAAATGTGACTGAGAGACAGAGATACATGTATACAAATATGTATGTACACATATTTCTTAGTGAGATCAGCATTAACAAACACACAGAAAGTGCCTACCGCATAAAGCTATTAAGCAGGACTGGAAACAAAAATGTCTAAACTATAGACTTGCCCGCAGGGAGCATTCTATGTAGCTGACAGCATTAAAATTGGTAACCTACTCTCTGGACCTGAACCACTTCTTTTTTCTAAAGCTAAACAAAGAGTAACTCTCTGCAGGTCTAGTTTATTTTCTTCCATGTGTACTTACAAGGGTCAGGATAGGTTGTGCAAGTTGATAAATTGTGTTTATTTATTGGCAAGCCTGCACCAAATAACATGCAAATGATATGCAAAATGACATACACATTCACATCAATGACTCAGCCACTTATGGTAATAGCACTCCAACCCTGCTCTGCCTTTGATTGTGGCGTGTTGCTGTTTCATAAGTATTGATTGCTCTCAACTGCTGCTGATGCAGCCAGACAGTTTGTCAGGAGATAGGCCAAAGAGGCCTATCCCTTCAGTTTAATCTGTCCTTCATTCACCTCCTACATTTATGCTAGGACTTACACCTTTGGGTTTTTGGTCAGTCTGTATTATATCATTGACTGCAATATGTGTAAGAGCTTCATTCCTTGGGTCATTGTTGCTCTCCAAAGTAGAGTGGATGCCACTTAGGTTGCCTTTGATGAGGTTAAATGACACTCATACTTGGGCCCCTAAAACCTAAAAATATAGACCATAGGATTTAGCCAGCTCATTTCTTATCACCACAAGAAGGACCTATAGAGAAACAGCATTCTTGCCGTCATCTGGCAGTCAATACCAGGTCTTCCATCTGAGCAGTCATTTTGTGAGGTGGCAGTGTTCCCTCAGCAAGTAGATGGGCCCAGATCCGCGTTTCTCTCCATGATAAACATGTCTGGATGTGACAATCATTTCTTTCCCTGCAAATGCAATGATGATGTGATTTCCAGGGCCCTGCTCTGGATGTATGAGTAACAAACCCATGATCCATCATCCACAATAAACTGTCTTCGTGTAGGTATTAATTTAGTCTTATGTAATATATAGAAGCGATTTGTTGGCTGGCAAGCAGAAAGCATGTGTTTAAGCAGGCCAAACATATCTGGGTCTCTCCTACACATCGCTCTAGCTTGATCGTATATACCATGCATATTGATTGCTGCTTCATATCGGAGGCTATTTTCTGAAATGCTTTTTCACGGTCTTCATTACAGCACAATGCTGTTGTAGAGGAGAAATGGAAGATGGCTATGACTAAACACACTGGGGATTTCAGGCACCTTAATTCACTAAGCAATCATGAGAATAACGTACAATACAGTGGAAAGGTTTATTTTTTCCTCTTAAATGGTTTTTGAATAGATGCTAATTTTCATGGGCTATTTATTAACCTGAATTTGGGCTCTTAAAGATATGCTCAAACCTTATGAAGGCCAAAGAGTTTAATTTGTGCTTTAAGAAGCTGGCTGGAAACAAAACATCAGGTTCCTTTTTTTTTCATTCATGTTATGTATATCAGCTCAGGCCAATAAAAACATAATAGAGGTATGTAAATAATTTTAACTTTTCTAGTAACCACATTAAAGTTTTTTTTAGAGATGAAATTAATTTATAATGTATTTTATTTAACTCAATGTATCAAAAATATTATTTCAACATGTAGTCAACATAAATATGTATTTTAATGCACACCAACATAAAGAGATTTGTTTACTTTTTTGTACTAAGTCAAACAAATCTGGTGTGTGTTTCATGTTTACATCAAAGCTCAACTCAAACTGTTCACATCTCAAGTGTTCAATAGCCACACGGGGCTACTCACCATTACACTGAATGGTGAAGCTCTAGATAGCCACAGACAGGTCTTCTAACCTAACCTAAGGCTTTGATTTTCTCTTTTCTCAGGAAAGAATAAAAGACATTTTCTATTGATGGTTTATAGATTTTCTAATAAATGTCAGTAAAATTTTTTTGAAAATAAGAACAACAAATCTATGGACTATTTGAGCATTCGACTGAACTAAGAGTCATAGATTCTACTCCTGAGCCCAGCACTATTTAAAGGTATGATAGAATTCAACCTTCTAATTTATAAAATGAGGCCCCTGGTCTAAATAACTTGCTGGCTCCCTTTCAAATATAAAATTATGTATTTTATATTTTAAATTATTAATCTACCTTATCTTTCAGAGCAAGAACAGAATAACTTCTTACCTCCATTGTTATGACTGGCTGAGTTTTAAGGTTTTAAGTGTAGGCTTTCCCACCTCTTCGTTGGAGATTCTGTTTCTCAGATTGATGGCTCTCATGCTCAGGAACTTTTCCTACTCTGTATTTAATCTATGTTTTCTTTCCCTGCATTTGATCTCTTGGCTCTTCCTCAAGATCTCCTGGACTCTGAGCATTTTCTTCCCTTCCTTGGTGATCTCTGCAGGCAATTAACATGCCGCTCCCTCCTCAGCTTTCCCCAGCCACATTCTCTGTACTTCGATTCCTGTCAGCTCCCCTAACCAGCCAGATCCTTACTCACTTTTCATCACTTTCCTTTTTGTCCCTATTCAAGAGAGGAGTCACCAAAATTTGGACTAGAATGTAATCCCCTCCCTACACCCTCCTCCCTTAATTCTATTTTTGCTGGGAGAAGAGAGCTTGTTGGCTAGTGGAGGAGCATGAATGTGGACTGTTGTTTACCCCTGCTTTCTCTTCCCAGGGTCTCCATGGAGAATTGTAATGTTTCTGAATCTTGCTCAATCTTGCTGTCCTCTAGAAGACACCCTCTCTGTTTTCACGCCTCATGAAGACTTGAGAGAGGTCTCCCATATTCTGCTTATGTGGAGTTTAGGGGAGGATCGACTTTAAATCTGTGTTGTCCAAAATGGTGGCCAATAGCCACAAGTGCTTGCAATGTGGCTAGTGAGACTAAGAAAATGAATTCTCAATTTTAATTCATTTTAATTAATCTACCTTTAAAAATTCATTGTTGATTCTGTTATTGGAAAATATTCAAGAATATCTGACATTTCAGGTGTGAAAATACTTTTTCGCTTGTAAATTTTCATGAAATCTAAAGAGATCAAGTATTTCAGATAAAAATTTAGCATTTAAATTGGGATTTTTCCGTAGCTGTAAAATTTTCACAGAATTTCAAAGACTTTGTATAAAAAAAGTAAAACAGCTCAATAATTACTTATATGTATTACATGTTAAAATAATATTTTGAATATGTTGGGTTAAATAAAATATTCTTGAAACTAATTGTACTTGTTTCTTTTAATTTTTTAAATATAGAAAATTTAAAATCACATATGTGGTTCTCATCTATTTCCACTGGAAGCACTATTCGAGGCAAAACTTCTCTGGATTTCTGAATCTTTTTTAAAATTTATATTATTCAACATATTAAGCACTCTGGATACATTATTTCATGTAATCCTCAAAACAACTTTATATAAAGTACATGTAATTATCCTCCCTCTACAAATGAAAGAGGCTCAGAAATTTTATATAAATTTCCCAAAATCACAGAGTTATACTTAATAAGGGACAGAGTTGAATCTGAATTCAGGCAAGTTTGGTTCATTCCACAGCCCATATTCTTCTTTCCATGTCGCTGTGCTGCCTTAGCACCTGACATTCAGATTCTGATTCTTGTCTGCCTTGAGCCCATCAGATGCCCATATCTGAGTCCATTTGATACCCACTTCTGACAAATAAAATAATAAAAATTTCTTATTTTTATAGCTTACACTTTTTTTTTTACATTTATAATCTCATTTTATTTGCATCTATTTTATAGATGAAGAAAGCAACAGAGTCAGGACTAGAACCCAGAATTTCTTTCTTTTTCCTTGTATTAAGAATTAGTGAATGAACATGGTATATGTGAAAGAAATGAAGGTTGGAAATGTCAAGAAGGCTATAGAAGAAAAAAGGGAGCTTAGTAGCAGAGTTATAAAGACTTTCTTATGGGTGTTTTAGACCCTGGAAGTAAAAAGCTAAGAGTATCAATCCTTCTGTGTTAGTCAGAGTTTTCCAGAAAAAAACAGAATAAATATGATACAATAGGAGATATACAAATATATGAAGGGGTTTATAATAAGGTATTAGCTCATGCAATTATGGAGTCTGAGAAGTCCCACAAATTGCCATCTGCAAGCTGGAGACTCAGGAAAACTGGTGGTGTTGTCTGAATACCTGAGAACTGGAGATCTGATAGTATAGATTCCAGTCAGGGTCTGAAGCCTTGAGAACCTGGACACAGCAGGCAGGAGAAGATTGATGTTCCAGTTCAAGTATTCAGGCAGAGTTAATTCAAATGTCCTCTGCCTTTTTGTTTTATTCAAGCCCTCAACAGATTGGATGATACCTACCTACATTAGGGAAGGCAGTCTGCTTTATTCAACCCGCCAATTCAAATGCTAATCTCCTCTAGAAATATCCTCACAGATATACCCCAAAATAACGGAAATAATTATAATGGAAACAACTCTCTGGGTATACCGTGGCCCAGTGAAGTTGACACACAAATTAATCATCTCAAGTTCATTCCTTGTCAACTTGATACCCATACACATTTCCTTAAATTATATTTAATCTCCAAATAAAGGCAATAACAAGGTCATAATTCCACCTAACATGGTGTAACTTTCATGCATATGAAGGGCACACTGAGAGCCAAAATGGCTTTTATAACAGACCACTCCTGTGGTAACTAACCCACTCTTGTGACAACTTATTAGTCCATTAAGTCATCAATTCATTCATCCATGAATGGATTGACCCAGTCATGAGGGCAAGGCCCTCATAACCCAATGACCTCTTAACAGTCTCATCTGTTAATACTGTTACATTTGGGATTAAGTTTCAATGTGAATTTCAAAGGGGACAAATATTCAAACCATAGCAGGGCCTATATCAATAAATTCAGTCTGATCTAACTTTAGGTTCCTTCTACCATTATCTGACACCCTTAGAATCCACTCCTGCACAAGTTCCTGGGACTTTTATTGGTATTAATTAGAAAACTCAAATAGTACTTTTGGAGTATAGCACATTTCCTCACAGGTCATACTTTGTACCTTACCTTAGGATCCTGCTGGGACTTGAGTATAGTTATAGGTTTAGAAGCAAAGTGGGCTTCTGGGGATTAGTCCTAAGGAGAATCAGAATTGCCTTGCATGGAAACTGCTTTAAGAGAGGTCATTACAATTTCCTTAGGTAATGCAGGGTTAATCCTCTCAGACAGGGGTCGTAAAGCTACTACCACTGTGGGTGGAAAGGCTGACACCACTGGGGATGGGGAGGCTGCCTCCACTGCGGGTAAGGAAACCTCTTCCATGGGCAAAGAAGACTGCAGAATTTAGAAGCTCAACATCCCCAGCTTCATCAGGGTCTTCCCATACATTCCAACTTACAGGATCCCACTCCTTCCTAGTCAGTGTGCCACTTTAACAGTAGACACACTGGAATGCTGGAAGTTCAACTTGGCATCATAATTCAGCCAGTGACAGGATGAGATTCTGTTAAATTTGCAGTAATTTCAGTCCTGTGACTATAGGAGATAAGTGTCTCTTTCAGGGCAGACACAGAAGTTTTCTAGTCATTTTTGTGGTGCTTAAGCTGGAAATTTAAATATTTGAGCTCATTCTTTCCTTTTACCAGCTTGTCTAGTGACATTAGGAGCAACTCGCCAACCTCATTATATTCATAATTTTTCCAAAAACGTTTGAAAGAATCATATACACAGTCACCCAGCTTTGCTCTTCTTATCAGTGGTTGATCAGGAGTATTCAATGCAGACTTTTTTTTTTTTTAATATTCCCATTGCCAGATAACACCATGGACTTTCTTTGTTACAGAAAAAATCATTAGCATTTTAAAATCAGATTAGAGAGCCAATTCCAGAAACCCTAGAACAAATTCAGAAAACTCAGCCTTAAAATTCTCCTCCTCTAGAACCACTCCCTGTACTAAAATCTGTATTGAAATTTTACCAGCTATATTCATTCAATGCAATCCCTATCAAAATTTCAATGGCATTTTTCACAGATAAAAAATAGTACTAAAATCTGTGTGGAACCACCAAAGGCCCCAAATAGCCAAAGCAATCTTGAGAGAGAACAAAGCTGGAGGCATCACACTACCTAATTTCAAATTATATTACAAATATAATATAGTAACCAAACCAACATGGTACTGGCATAAAAATGAATACATCAGCCAATGGAACAGAATTGAGAGGCCAGTCATAAACTTACACATATATGGCTAACCAATACCTGACAAGAGTTTCAAGAACACACAACGGGAAAAGGAAAATCTCTTCAATAAATGGTGTTGGGAAAACTTAATAACCAAGAATGAAATAGTACCTCTATCTCATACCACTCACAAAAATTAAGTTGAAATGGATTAAGAACTTAAATGCAAGATCTGAAACCATAAAACTCCTAAAAGAAAACATAGGGAAAAATCTTCTTGACATTGGTCTTGGCAATTATTTTGAGGGGATATGACACCAAAAGCATGAGTAATAAAAGCAAAAATAAACTAGCAGGACTACATCAAAGTAAAAAGCTTCTTTACAGCAAAGAAAACAATCAACAAAATTAAAAGTCAATCTACAGAATGGAAGAAAATATTGGCAAATCATACGTCTGATAAGGGGTTAATATTCAAAAGAATATAAGAAACTAATGCAATTCAATAGCAAAGACCAAAACAACAACAGAAATAATAATCTGATTAAAAATTAGGCAAAGAATCTGAATAGACATTTTTCCAAAGAAGACATACAAATGTCCAACAGATACATAAAAAGTTGTTCAACATCACTAATCATCAGGGAAATGCAAATCAAAACCACAATGAGATACTATCTCACATCTAATAAGATAGTTAATATCAAAAAGACAGGATAACAAGTGTTGGCAAAGATGTAGAGAAAAGGGAATTTTTGTGCACTGTTGGTGGGAATGCAACTTGGTATACTCATTCTGGAAAACAGTATGGTACTTCCATAAAAATATAAAAACTATGAATACCAAACAATCCAGCAATCCCACTTCTGGGTACATGTCCGAAGGTAGCAAAATTGGGACCTCAAAAAAAATCTTCATTCCCATGTTCATTGCAACATTAATCACAATAGCCAAGACATGGAATCAAACTAAATGTTTATTAATGGATGAGTGGATTAAAAAATGTGGTGTATATGTATATTTACAAGGGAATATTATTCAGCCATAAAAATGTAGAAAATGCTGCCATTTGTGACAAAATGTTTGAACCTTGAAGGAATTATACTAAATAAACTAAATCAGACATAGAAAGACATATACTATATGCTCTCACTTATATGTGGAGTCTAAAGAAGCAGAGATTGGAATGGTGGTTGTGAGAGGCTGGGTAAGGGGACGGTCAAAGGATATAAACTTCTAGTTAAGACACCTAAGTTCTGGGGTTCTAACAGTGCAGTAACTATAGTTAACACCACTGTATTGTATACTTGAAATTTGCTGAGAGAGTATATCTTAAATGCTGTCATAAACACACACACACACACCAAAAAAACACGCTAAATATATGAGGTCATAGATGAATTTGATTGTGCTAATCATTTCACAATATATATGTATATCAAATCATCATGATGTACACCTTAAATTTACATGATTTTTTTTTTGTCATTTATACCTCAGTAAAGCTGGGAGAAAAAAATAAAAAAATAAACAGATTTGTATAAACTAGCATTACTCAAATTGCAGGGCAAGACTCATTTAATGAGTCATGAAATCAAATCAGTTGCTCACAATCAGTATTTTAAAAAGTGAAGAGTATGGTAGCAAATATCAGAGTGTATCTCATATAATAAGGGTAAATACTGATTTATGACACTATTTTCAGTTATGTGTGTATAAATGTGTGTATTATAATGGAAATTGTGTTTCTTATTGTGAATGACATTGAAAAAAGAAAGAAAGAAGAAAGAAAGAGAGAGAAAGAGAAAGAAAGAAAGAAAGAAAGAAAGAAAGAAAGAAAGAAAGAAAGAAAGAAAGAAAGAAAGAAAGAAAGAAAGAAAAAGAAAAGGAAAAAGAAAAAGAAAAAGAAAGGAAGAGAAAGAAAACCCTGCTCTAGGCCACCAAAGGATTGCAGATATACACTAAGCCACAGCAGCACTGTACCAGAATTACAGTGGGTTGTTGCTTCCAGTAAGCTTCTTGACTACACTGGATCAATCAAGCTGCCTGCATCAGCCAATTTCACAGCCATAGAATTGTCTCAATTGGTCCAAGAAGATGTCAGTCAGGATGATATATAATCAATTATATTAAGTCCACACCTTGAGATAACATTTCAATATATAGCCTCCTCTACTCCCCCAGATTACTTCATCATCATTATTTTTTACCTTCTGAAACTCAAAAAAAATTAAACCCTTCAGGCAATAGCTCTGTGTATTAACCATAGCTGTGGATGAATAGAGGGAAGGATTTTAGGTAGCAAAAGATATGCACTCATTTATTCATCTGGTACTCACTGAGTACTTCCTATGGTCAAAAGTTAACTCACTGTGCTATGATTAAGAGTAATTAATTGTGTTAGTTTATGCAAACTTTTCCACATGCACAGATAACCCAACCAACTCTGGAGATCATATGTCTTTTCTAAGAAAGAGATCTTGAAGCAAAGATCAGAGGGAACCTTACCAAGAGCCACTTGAGTAAAGAGATGGGAAAGAAACTTGTCGGATTGGGTAGAGAAATGGATAAGAGGAGAGAACATGGACACAGAGAATGTAGACAAATTTTTGGAGAATTTTTTTTGAAAAGGAGAAAAGAGCATAGGCAATAGGTAGACAGAGAACTTTGATTAAAAGAGATATTGTTTTGGTTTAATATTTTCAGATGGAGAGGATTTGATCATGTTTAAAAGTTGATGGGAAATTTCTGGAAGAGAGGATATGCCCTCTCATTTTTACATCTCTAAATTTTACTCATTCTTTTAAGGCCTAAGGCAAATTTTATCTCCTGCACAAAATCCACTTGGCCCCCTCAACTCTCTCCCATACATCCCCTTCCTCTGTTGTGGAAACAGACTTGGCAAGAAGTGGTCAGCACTCAGAGGGCTGGAGAGTCAGGTATTTATTATGCTGGCAGTCCCAGACAAGCTAATGCTTGAAAATCTTGACCCCAAGCTCAGGTCTCACAAAGTTTTTATAAGCAGACTCTTCTAAGGTTTTTACTTTTTTTTTTTTTTTTTCAGCATTCACTAGGCTAGCATATATAAGCAAGCTTGGTTACAGAAGCCAAAAATGCAAGTAGTGATTAGAGGCCAGACTAGAGTAACATCTCATCTGATAATTAATTTATTTTCCTCAGAGTTTTCAGATTGTATAGTATTTGAATATTTATTCAGTATAGCAGTAATTACTTTCTTCTGTGTATTTTCCTTAGTTTATTTTCCATCTTTTTAGTTAGATTGTGAGTTTCTTGAGAGGAAAGACTATGCCTTGGCCATCTGTGCCACTCACCATAAGATGATCAAAACATAATACGCACTGTGTAAATGTTTGTTGATTGGCTGAGCAAGAGGGCTTCTGAAAGCCACTAAGGAAAAACTCAGAACTAGAAGCAAAGGCAAAAAGTGTCCTTATCTACCACACTTGTTATCTCTCTTACATTCAGAAATACCATGTTTCCATTCCTTTAAGGACCAGAAATAAGAATTTTAATTATTAAAATCAGCAACAAACCCAGAGGCTGCCAGGTGGCCCAGGGATAATACTAGTCCCCCATTTTATTTTATTCTGCTTATGAATTAGTCATCAACATTTAATATGGGGGATTTCACATTTGATTTAGGTATCTAATTACTTTTTTAAAAAAATCAGGACACTCAACAGTACTGACGCCAGTTTTCTACCTGGCAACAACCTAGTTATGCTGAGTAGGTGCTCAGTTTAGGCAGGTCCTGATACCTAAGCTGGCTACAGTTCCCATCATGCTTACTTTAATCTTGTGAGATATTTTTGAGTGAGGTATTTTTGAATGAGATATTTTTCTTCAGCCCCCTGAAGATTTTTGAGCTTGTGGCACTTGAATTCCAACAGAGCTCATGCATCTACTGTCTATCATGGAGTGGTAGGTGCACTATTTACATGTTCAGCAAAAAAATTTTTCATTATGTGTGACTGTCTCATTCAGTGCAGAACCTTCACCATCTCTGGTTCCTGTTACAGGTCAGCAGATTTTGACCCATCAAAATTACTGTGACAACCATATACTTCCCCTTATATATTTTCATTTCCAAAAGCCCGAGGAGGGGGCAAGACCATCCCTGGTTGAGAATCACTGCTTAGAGAGATGATACTGTGATCCGTGTCATATTCCCATTAACTAAAAATGTCAGTTTCCCTAGTTTTCCTCAGCAAGATCTATTGGGGATCCTTAGCTATATGCCCAAAGACAATCCTCAGAAGCAGCTATGGCCTCATATCCACCATTCAAGGGTATTTAGACTTAGATAGTGCTGTCAATAATCTTATTATCCACTGTGGGAGGGATCACACTGGATGTCTGTGGAGCCTCCACTTCAAATGATTCCTGTTCCTTGATCCACCAGCCCAGGATACATGATCAAGTTTCTATTACAGTTTGACTTTCTAAGTCCATGAGAAGTTAAGTCCAGTTCTAAGCCCTAGACTTCTAAACCGGACTGTAAGAGCTTCCCTAGCACTTGAAGGACCACTGAACTTGAAACTTGGAAGGAAGTCGGGTAGGTAGACAGTACGAGAGATGAGAGATTGCTTCTCACGACTACACTCATTTGAAATACAACTTGATGCATCTAGCTGATGTTAATACCATCTCCTATCTGGATTTTCCTGAGTTTTTGTCCCAATGTAAGATTGAATCCTAGGTGGGGAAACACAAGGGAAGCACATTTGATATCTGTTACATCAGATCCTGTCACCTCTCCCTCCCCAATCTCAACAATGCCTATTGCCGAGGCCCAGCATACCCAAAAGCCCAATCCATTCCCAAACCAGTGATAAACCTGCTTATCATTATCAGCATGCCAGATGAAGGGAGCATATCAGTGCTGGGTGGGAGAAGTGACTCCCCTGGAGAAAAGTAGAGGGAAATCTTATGAGAAAATAGGAAGAGTTGTTGGGCCTTATATCTTATGGAGTTCTGTGGAGACAACAAAAGATGGAATCTCATGAGTAGAAGAAACACCAACTTAGATGTGAGCATTCTCTACAGTGTCTCACCAAGTGATTGTCCAGCCCATGAGAACACAATCTCATTGACAGGAACATCTTACATGGTAGCTATTTCTAGCTTTGGACAGTTCTGATGACTAATGTTTTCTACATATAGCCAAAAATTTCCTTGTGCATTGGAATCATATTCTCATTTTTATAAGAAGTAGAGCAAAAAATGACATAATAATTGAGAAAATCAACACCTCAAGTACACCTAATTTAAAGACCACTATATGTTTTAAAGCAGCTAAGCACTTTACAGACATTATTTCAGAAAAATAAGAGTAATCCTCATTCCACATCTATCATTGGCAGAATAATGGCTCCCAAAGGTATTCATGTCCTGTTACCCAGAAGCTGTTAATATGTTATACAGCAAAGGGAAGTAAGGTTGCTAAACAGCGACTTTAAGATAGGGAGATTATCCTGGATCATTTGGGTAGGTCCAATGGAATCACAATAGTCCTTAAAATTGGGAAGAAGGAGTCAGAAGTCAATGTTAGTACTAACTATGCAGTGTGAGAAAGACTCAACTGGCCATTGCTGGCTTTGGCTTTGCAGCTGAAAGGGGGCCACCGGCAAGGAGTGTAGACAGCCTCTAGAAGCTGGAAACAAGAAAATTGATTCTCCCCTACAGAGTCCAGAAGGAACACTTTTGCCAACGTTGTGATTTTAGCACCACCATGCCAGACTTCTGAGTTCCAGACCAATAAGACAATAAACTTGTGCTATTTTAAGCTACTAAGTTTGTGATAATTTGTTACAACAGAAGTAAGAAACTAACACAACATCAAACTCCTTGCAAAAGCCAGTCACACCCTACTACATATTTTTGACCCTAGGTTAAGCCTCCCGGCTCTTACTGGCTAAATCTGCTTTACACACAAAGTAAATATAAAGTAACAAGGTCACTTGGCTTGATTAGGCTTGGTTGGTATTAAATGCCATATTTGATATAGCCAGGATGACTGTTTTCCAAAATGGTCACTTTAGGACTCAAGATATATTTCTCCTCAATGCTGTCATGTTTCCAATATTTCAGAATTTGCTTACATAATTTTGCAAAAAAAAAAAAAAAAAAAAAAGTATTATTTCATTTTTATTGCCAGGCATTTTTGTTGCTTTTCAAAACTTCATTTTGAACCAGAGCTATATTACTTTATCTTAACAATCCTCAGTGTGTAAAGAATTTTGATCATTTTAAAAAACTAAACACACCCCTCAACAGATTGGCCTTTGATACCACTAAAACTACGCCAAACAATGTGCTCCGAATGTTCTGTAAGAAATTCCCCCAAACAAGATCCAAAACCTCTTTTGAGCAAGGACAGTATTATTGAATAAGGGTGGTACAGACTCCGTGTTATCAAAAGGGGAACCTAATGTAAATGGCTGTTGAATGTTTATTAAAAATAAAACAACCAAGGTATCAAGTTACATCAAACTTAAATACACGTCTGTAGTAGCAATGGCCACATTTGTTTTTCTTTAACGCTTAAAAAGGGAGGGAGACAGTAGAAACCACTTGTCTACTTATGCCTCTTTTTCATTCTGTCATGAAATAAAGATAAAATCTCTCCTTCATTCCCTAGCCTCTACCCATGCAAGAAAAAAGAAATGGGTCAATGTATTATTTAAACAATCCTGCTGTAATTATATATGGTGTAGGCGTGAGTTACTTGGGGCACTGAGAGTCCGAGGAGAGAACTAGAGGGCTCTCACTGCCTATATCACAGTTTTGTGTGTGCAGTTTTAAAAAACGTTGATCCCCAAACAGTAACCAGCCTAATAACTCTCGACATTCCATCACTAATAAACTTGGTAATGGATTTCTTCTCTCTCTCAGTATTTCATAGGTATTGCCCAGGCTGCTGATGAAAGTAAAATGTACTCTGTGTTTGCCTCTCCCTCTCTTTTTTGTTTCGTGTTCCTTTTTAAGTTACAGCCACTGGAGAGGCTTGATAAGTTTCTCTCTTATCTCACTAAGACATCCGAGACTGATCCATAGTAACTGAATAATCAATTAATTCTCCTGCAGAGTTCCATTTACATAATGAAAATGCAACACGCTGATATTTTATACAAGTCATTTTTGGTCGTCTAGACTGATAATATATTGTGTATTGATTGAGGGGGAAAGCCTAATGGATCTTCTGTTGTTGAAGTTGCAAAATTACAATTAAAGAAAAATGACAGAAGCAAGCATTCATTGGATTCATATCTATATATCTCTTTAACACAGAATTCTAAATGTCCAGACTTGATTAAGGCTTTGCTCTCATTTGAGCAAAAAGGGCACATAATGTGTGGCTGTTCGTGTTCTCATTGCTAAGGCCAAAATCAATATCTCACTGTTTGCAAACATTACCAATGTACAAGGCTAAATTCTGTGTCCTCTGCATGACCAGGGCACTTGTGACCTAAATCACACCTTCACTATTGATTCAGTGGCCTCTTAACCTGGAGAAGGGAAGAAATTTGAGTAGCACTTAAACCAAATAAATGAAGATTAAGATTCGTATGTTCTGCGTAGTCCTGTGGGGAAGGTAAGATTTGATTCTTGATCTTTGTCCTTCTACCTTCATATATTTATGGAATAGATCATGATTAATGATTTTTATTGCAGTGCTAATGCAGAAGGCAGAAGAGTGTAATGGTTAAGCTCACAGGCTCTGAAGCCAGGCTGTGTGAATTCCTACCTCTGTCATTAAAGAACTGTGAGACACAGCAAAACTTACTGGATTTCTTTGAGCCTAAGTTTCCTCACCTATGAACAGACATAATATTAATGCTTGCCCCACAAAGTTGTTGTCAGAATTAAATGAGCTCCTACTTGTTAGGTCCTCAGAATAAGGCTTGTCAAATAGCAAATACTCGGCAAAGTTGGCTAGGATTAGAAACAAATCTATAAAGAAAAGCATCATGGTCTTGGCCCTCCAGGTCGGGGACTTTCCATTTACTTGGGAAGAACAGGTGCACACCTAAGATGGTAATCAAAGAAGAAAGCTGAAGTAAAAAGTAGTTCTTTATTCAAACATGGATGGTAGGTGCTATGGTTTGAATATGTTTCCCACAAAGCATGTGCTGGAAATTTAATCCCCAATGCAACAGTTTTGGCAGGTGGGGCTTCATGAGAGGTGATTTGGCCATGAGGGATCTACCCTTATAAATGAATTAATGCTGTTTGGCAGGAGTGGGTTACTTATAAAAGGATGAGTTTCGTTCCCTCTTGCTCTTTCTCATTTGCATTTCCACCAAGTGAACTTTTGCCATGTTATGACATAGCAAGAAGGCCCTCACCAGTTGCTGGCCCTTTAGTCTTGAACTTCCCAGCTTCCAGAATCATAAGCCAATAAAAATCCGGTCATTATAAATTACCCAGTCTGTGGTATTGTATTATAGAAGACAATAGGATTGTTTTTTCTATTTTTCTTTTTTTTAAACTTTTTCTTGTATTTTCTGTTTTCACAAGGTCCATGCTTTACCTTCATAATCTTGAAGAAACAAAATTATTTCCACTTTAAAAGGGGAGGAAAAGCATAAATCCAGAAAGAAGCATTATTGTCTGAAGTCATACACTGTGGTTTTGCGTTTGGTCCCCACCATATCTCATACTAGTTCTCTTCCTGAAATGCATTACTCTCAGACCTCTCCATGCTTACTCTCAGACCTCTCTACATAGCAACTTCTACCAGATTTTGAAATGTCTTCATAGCAGGACCCCTTGGATAAATCAGGATTAAGTCTAGCCATTGCACCTTTATTTATATTCATACGTTCTCCATTTTTTCATGCTTTTTTTCCCCTTATCACAAACAAAACGCTAAAGGTAGGAAACAACAAAAAGTGACACTTGTTTTAATTTACCTTTTTTCATGGGCAAACCCCAGAGAGATCACGGAAGTGGGAGGAGGTTCTGTAACCTTAAGGTGCTAAGAAAGATATTCAAGAATTAATCAGTCCCTATTTTTTCCTGTAATGGGACAAGGCTTCTTCAGAGCTTACTCAGTCCAGAAAACAGAGAATACATTTTTAGAGCACAGACTAGGAAATGAAAATTGAGTCAATACATAAAACCTAGGAAGTTCAATACAGCAACCAACAGTAAAAATAAAAATATCTACACTCAGTTTAGCCTGTGCCTGTACTCAGGTCTGGACTCCGACGTTAAAAAATAATGTATTTGACGTGTGAAAAAGGAAAAGGAAGCTGTATAACCTTTGTTTCCTGATGGTTCATTAATTACCCTTTCCAGCTATAGTGTATGAACTCAAGTTATTCAGAGCTGAGTTAAAATTAGCATGTCAGGAAAAATTGCATTCTCATCCCAAGGAAAGGAATTCCGCATGAAGATAAGAAATAGCCTAAACTAGACCATACACCATTAAGACTCAGTAAGAATGAAGATTCTTAGAATGCCCAAGGTAAAAATAATTTGGAGTCTATTATTTACAGGAACTATTTATTATTGCCTTTGTGCCCTAATTAATCACCAGTAATAACACTTTATATGGATACATTGTCTTCCTTCAATTTATGGTCTTAATTCGCTAATGTTTCAAATGTTACAGAGTGTCTAGTCCTGATATTAGTATCACAGTGTAAGAAAACAAATAAATAAAATAGACTAATAACTTTTCTTGATCTTGTACCTGCCAATGAACACCAATGACTTTACTAACAATGAATCCCAATGAAGTCCCTGTGAAGGAAGAATATAATTGTATACAAAGGGAAACCAAGGTACAAAGAAAGTCAGTGATAGATTTAGGATTCTGGACCAACCGGAAAATCTTTAGAGGTCAGGGTCCATCTCGGACACCATGACGATGAAGAAACCATGCCAAAGGGTCAAGGCTATCTAAAAGATACTTTGCACCTGCCACGGTATGTGCCCCAGGAAGTCGGGTTCTGAGCCCTCAAAGAAGACACATTTTTCCAGAAATTTTTTTTAAAAAAAGTCCCTGAGCTTATGGAGGTTAAATGTAAAAGAACATTAAGTGGGATATTTCCTGTTGCTCTGGAATTTGCGAATAAATTCTAAAAACTAGAGCTCAAAGAGATGCAAATAACCCATATCCTAATAACTGGGGTAAACACCACTCTCAGGGCTTCTCAAGAGTTAACAATCAACTCAGAGTCATAACTTGTCAGCCTGATCAGAAGATATGTGGCTTTTTTCTGCATTTTCATTGAGAAGGAGAAGAAATGGGATTTTTCCCCTACCAAAAGCCAAGTGAAGCAAGTTACAAACACTAGCCACGTCTATGAGAAAGAGCATCAGACATCTCCATGTCTCAGTGGCTGTCTGCTCAAGCAGTAGGCTTGTCAGGTGTGACCTGCACCTCCTTGAACAGAGGGAGAGGAAATTGAAGAGAGAAGGCCCCCTCTGGCTTTCCCCTGGACGAAGTGGACCCCCCAGAAAGAAACCTGCCAGGTCCATTGCCACTCAAGCAGGCTGATCACCAGTTGAGGGGATCCCAGAAGCTATGAAGTTTATTACTATGTGTAAGAATTAGGGTGTTGGAATAAATCAGGCCAAAGACAGTTCTTTCACCTCAGAGGACTTGGCAAGGGTATACATGTGCTTGAGCTCCCACCATTTGGATGCCAACTACACAGAGACTCTCTCCCTGGCAATATCAGCCAGAGGATTAGTGACAACCAATATAGAGGCTCAATAAAAAAAAAATAAAAATAAATTGTTTTCCCTTCCCACACTATTTCTCCTCTGGGTCTCCATGCCAGAAAAGTTAAGCCTTACAACGGAAGAGGAAGGAGATGAAAAAGTTACAGAGCAGACTGCATCACCTTCCTACCTTAGGCCCCACAAGCCCAAGCCTGGCTGATTCTAGGAGGCGAGGGAGGGAAGGAGATGAGATTTAAATGTGTGAAATACAAGTTTTTAAATTTACTACAAAAAATCTTTTAAAAAAATCCCAAAAGAGATAATTAAAAAAAAAAAAAAAAGGATCTCGGATCTCTTCAATGTAATAATGGCTTAAAACTAAAACAAAAAACAAAACAAACAAACAAAAAAAAACTGTACAAATAGCCTGATTGTTGTAACAGCAATGGGTTAAAACAGCTAACTAAATTAGTTACATAGACGATTTGTACATAATGCTTTATGCTGGAACTGAGACTTAAACACAGACTATTTGACTTCCAACCTTGAGTGTGTTCTACTCTACTGAACAACTTCTTTCCCCCATACCAAATAATTCACTCTGTCTTTTATAAGGAAGGAAATGAAAAGAATGGAAAAAATATTAGACAACTTTACAATGTATTTATTTTCAGAACCTCTTTAAAATCACTACCTCCTCCAATTTGTTTCTTAAGTAACCAGATTTTAAATCACATGCACGTAGTGACTAGAAAGATTAAAAACAAATGGGAGTTGGGGAGGAGACACAGTCCATTGTGCCTATCAACTTAATAAATGAAGTTATCCTCATCAGTCAGGTCCAGGGGCCAGCAAGGCCCTGCAGTTTGCTGAGTCAGACCCAGCACATTTAATAAAAGGGATTGAAAAATAATGCTTGATGTTGCTCTAGTTCAGATGAGTAAATTGTGAGGACACTCCATACATTAAGTGAAACCATTCATTTCCATAATGTGATAGGAACATCTTCATTGATCCCACAATGCTCTGAGGACAGAAATTTGCCTTGGGTCCTTATGAAAGGCTTATAGGGGCTCAGAGTTATTGACAGGAGGCAACACACTCAGCCCTGTGCCCAAACCCCAAGTTTTTCTGCTGACTCCTCTCTGTGAATTTTCTGATTTCTTTGTTTACATCCATCAGATCAGTAGAAAATGCCAAGATTTCACTCTCCTTGGTGCAGTATATACTTACAGCACACAGCTTCCATTTCTAAACATCCCCATGGTTTGTTGCTCTTAAGTAGTGAGTTTCTGCCTACTAGTGAGGTCTGGACTTATCCTAGCATGACTATCTTATAGGCATAACTGCGTATAACTAGGTCATTTCCTAGTTATATTCTCAGTCACTTAGAATGAAACTGAAACCTATATATATATAGTCATCAGTCCTGTATTGCCACCTATTTTCTGCTCCATGGACACTGAGCTATTTCATATTTTATATTTTTGGTTCTCTGGAATATTGCTAAAGCCTTCTAAGTCATCCTAATTTTGTCCAACAACATTCAAAAAATCTTTAATTGTTGAACATGATAAGCTCTGGAAACATGATGTGAATATCACACAACCTCTGTCCTAGAACAACTTAAAATGTACTAGAAGAAAACCAAGATAGAAAGATCTTGCAGGCTCAAGTCAAATGAGAAAGTGATTACTTGAAAGTTCCCTTATAGTGATTCTGGACAAAAAAAAAAAGCGGGTTGCTAAGAGGGACTAAGTTCCTTGTCATAGAACTATAACGGCATATATCAAATTCAAACAATGAGGCAAAAACAAAACTTAAATAAAGAGCAGTGACTGAGATCAGTGCTTTGAAATCTGAGAACAGAGCTGGCGAGGTGTTTGGATCAGGTAGAAGTAAGACAGATCAATTCTGGGAACAGCAAGAGTTAACAGCTAGACCATGTGATATCTGCCTGAACCAGAAGCAAGGACAGGAATAGTGATTTTTTAAAAAAACTTACAGGCTGTTCAGTTTTAGCAGGTTGTAATCATTAACTTTTTGTATGAACCAATTTTTAGCAAAGCTTTAAAATTTAGAGTAACCAGCATTATCTTTAAATAATAATTATTAGAGGGAAAATGTTAAATAAGCACAACAGCATCCTTTTTAATTAGGATATCGCTTTATCATAGATTTGGTTATATTTGGTAAATTAAGAACTGAATAAATAATATGATTCTAGTAAAGCATTTTTCTTCAAGATTAAGTAAGAAGACTATAACATATGTGTTCTTGCTGTTCTCTCAGCATATGTCCTGGTACAAAATCTTGTTGGGCAAAGTTAACCTGATACCCTACCTAAAAGGTTTAGTGGATGTACTATAACATGGCTCCCAAGAATTTTCAAAATCTATTAAAACTGGTGGTTGCCTGAGCCGTGCTGATACGCCAAGCCTCAACATGCAGTGCCGCTTCTCAGGAGGAATAATCCATATTCTAGATATCACAGATCTGCATATTTATCATGACAGCTTTCTGAGAGATGCCAGTAATGCTTCCTGTCCCAACACAATCAGTATGCCATGACAGGGGTAGGAGAACCTGTTTTTAATTCACCTAAAGGCCATGTGGGCTAGTAGGACCTGCTCATAGGCCACGTCGAATCACAGCAAGACCAAGATACCCCAATCCCTTCAGCTGAGAGAAATGAAGCTTAGCTCTGCTTTGCCTGTGAGTTGCCATTTCTTGTTGCTATCATAAATGGTTGTGTTTGTTATTCTTATTGTTAACTGGCAGCATGAACTTTGTCCATGAGAAAACTCATCAGCCCTACTTAAAGGCTAATGGGTAGTATCTAAGTTATGTGTTTAATAATAATGTTAACACTTAATAGTTGCTAGATATCATTTAAAACACCTTACAATTATTATCTCATTTTATTCTCACAATAAATCCATAAGTTTGTCATATTTCATCTCTACTTTACAGTTGAGGAAACTGAGACTTGGGTAATTGACTCACAAAAGGTTGTTTAAAACTAGAAAGTGGCCTATCAGTTCCAAAGAAACAGACCGATAGGATATGTGTACAGAAAGAGACTCTTTCGTTATGAGAAACTGGCTTAAACACAATTATGGAGGCTAAGAATTTTCCTAATCAGTAGTTTACAAGCTGGAGACGCAAGAAAGAAGTATTGCAATTCAGACCATATTTGAAGGCCTGAGAACCAGAGAAACCAATGATGTAAATAACAGTCTGAGGGCCGGAGAAGACCAATGTCCTAGCTCAACAACCAGGCACAAGAAGAGGTGAATTCTTGCTTTCTCCACCTTTTGTTCTAGTCAGGCCCTCAAGGGATTGGATAATTTCCACCCACACTGGGGAGGCCAATCTGCTTTACTGAGTCCACCTATTCCAATACTAATCTCATCTGGAAATATTCTCACAGGTACAACATTAAATAATGTTAAGCTAAATATATGGCACCCCATGTCCCAGTCAAGTTGACACATAAAATTAACTAATACAGGATGTCTGACTTGGAACTTATATAAATGCCACATGGCTTGGAATCACCTAGCAAATCAATGAATCACCACATAGTTGATTCAATTTCACGTTTATTAATGTTTGAATTGATAGACATTAATTACCAGGGTTATCATATAGGAGAGTAGTAAAGAGTATGGGTTTTGGAGTCTACCTGCCTAGGGTTAGAATCCTGACTAACGTTGAGTACTCTCATTATTATAATCATTATTATTAAACTAAATCCTCTTTTAATCATTGGATTAATTACTTTATATTTTATTAATAATAACAATGATTAAAATCAATGAATAATGATAAAAACAATGGCTTTGAATATAATTGAAAATATTGTTTCAAAAACTTCTTCAAATAGTGCTTTGTTCTTTAAAATTGTTTCCTAGAGTGAGAAAGATTGGCTCTGTTATAAAATATCAACAGTATACACAATACGTCCTGTAACTTTTGCAACTATAATCTTCTGAAACAATGTAATATAGTAGGAAAACTACTTAGAATCTAGAACTTCAAGGAAAAATAAGTCAGGGTAAAACTAAAAATTTTTATGTATCTTAAAACTTGAGTGATTTCACATGTTAATAGACTCCACGATAATCTCAAGTCTCTCTCAGAGTTTCTTGAATCCCATGAAAATGCTTGGGTAACACTTGAACAGATACAGTAAGCTCCATTATTTCAGTTTTAAACCAATGAGAAAGGTTTATAAATAAATAGCCATACATACAAATACACACAAAATGGACATAAATTCATTTTATGCTTTCTTCAAGTGTACCTTTTGAAATCATATTTATGGGTTATTTTTTTCTATATTAGATTTATTTATTTTCTATCAAGCATTTACAAGGGTCTATCTGCTATATTCAAGGACCAGAAACTAAAAGATGACTGAGACGAGATGTCTGGCCTAGGATCCTGATCGAGAGGATGAGTCAGCACCTTATCACATCAGCACATAATGCTGATTGGTAGCACTTGTGGGCAACAAAGCTCTGATCCATGCTTTTCATTCACTGTTTCACCAGAGGTAAACCGCATTTCTCAGATCTTTAGATTACTTATTCACAAAATGATAGGCTTGGCCAAAATCACTGTTTTGTTTTTGTTCTTCGCAACATAGATATGAAAAAATTATGAAACAATGTGTAAAAGCATAATGAAAGAAGTGAAACTTACATGAAATCCTACCACTATTAATCATTTTGGTCACATCTTTCTATGTAACTCTTTGCTCATACACATGAGAGCCACACAATTAGTTTTACATAAATGGAATCATGACACATGTTTATATTGTACACACTATTTTTTAGACAACTTTTGTGAGGAAAATAGAGTAGTTTAGTCAGGCCCACTCTCCTTGGTCCAGTTGGGAGTGGTGCAGAACATTCTTTGTAAACAAGTTGTGTGGGGGTGGAGTTATTGTGGGTGTGTGCTGGGGTACTTTTAGCTTGTTGCTATTCTTGTGTCTCCTTCAGTGTGTGAAGCAGCAGCTTGGCAGAGCTCACATCTAAAAATAGAGCATATTTACTTTGCTGGCAGCTGCTCAGTTTCTCTTTGGACTGCCTACCTCTTAGACATGTGTGTGCTGAATAAAGACTATTCTTTCTTCAACCACAGCTCCAAGGAACTTTTTTTTTGCTACCTAGCTCATAGACCTGCATGTGAAAGGTTTGTGACCCAGTCTGGACAATGGGCTTGAGGGGTCTGTGAGCTCTAGACCCAGCCCTAGCTCTACAACTTTTTTGCTTTAATCTTTTTTTCCTTGTTCTATTCCCCCCCAAAAAACATTAACATCTTTCCAACTTTCATCATGTTTACATAACAATATACGTGCACAATAAAATATGGAGGACTTGCATAACATTACAAAATTTGGTGTTATTAAAATTGACCTGTTCTAACTTAAAAATATATTCTGGTATATCCAAGCTATCTAGGATAGATCTATCCTAATATTTTTAATGACTGAATACATGTCATTGTGTGGATAGAGTACAATTCCATTTCCCTATTTATGAATATTTGTTTTAAGTTTTTAGCAACTGAAAACACTGTATAATAAATATCCTTGTATGTTCTACTCCTTTTATTTCTGTGGAATGAATTCTCAAAAGTGGGATTGCTGGATCAAATAATAGCATAATTTTTCTTTTAATATATATGCCAGAACTTTCCAAAACTGCTGTAATAATTTATATTTCCATCAGCAATATTCAAGAGTACTCTGTACCTTGCAATCTAGCCAATTCATTTACATTTTTGCCAATGTGAAGGGCATAAAGTTGTTATTTTAATTTTCATTTCTATGATTGCTAGTGAACTTAAGCATCTTTTTTAGTACTTATAGATACTTAGATTTGTTGCTCATATTTATTGTTTTTCCAGGTGTCCTCTAGGGTAAACACAAGTTCCCTCAGCTTCCTGGAGGATACCATGGGATGAAAGAGAGTGGCCAGGATGGCAGGGCTTCAAGTCCCCTACCCATTTCAACTAGATCAGTTTTTATTGGGTTCCTTGTAGAATTTGATTTGCAGACATTGTTTGAGAACTGCTAGACTAGATGCTTTCTTTTTTTTTTTTTTTTTCGTGACCGGCACTCAGCCAGTGAGTGCACCGGTCAGTCCTATATAGGATCCGAACCCGCGGCAGGAGTGTCGCCACGCTGCCAGCGCAGCACTCTACCAAGTGCGCCACGGGCTCGGCCCCTAGACTAGATGCTTTCTAATGTTTCTTCCCTGATATTTCATAATGCTAAAATAATCTTGTTTGTGATTTTGTTGTTACTATTATTATCTCTGTTAGATTTTAAGTTAATTTTAGCCAGAGTCTCCATTTTACCCTTCCTTTGTATCAAAGAATCATATTAATACAGTAGCTCTCATACTTTAATATGAATAAAAATCACCTGGAGAACTTGTTAAAAATGTGGATACTTAAATGCCAATGCCAGAGATTGATTCAGAAGGTGATGGGGTAAGGTTTAAGAATCTACATTTTTAACCAACGCTTTGGGAAATTGCTACACAGATGGTTCAATGACCATACTTTGAGATATTCTGGTACTTGGCACTTAGCAGGTACTCTACAAATGTTTGCTGATTAATAGATTTCCCTAACTTGGCATCAGGTGCTCCATAAGTTTGTGTGCGTTGATGAAATGACATAAGGGTTGGCACTAAAATGTTTATTTAAAAGTTCCATGTGCCAGTATAATTTAGCCTTTGGAGTTCAGTTAATGTCTTCAAAAATGGAAGAAAATCTTCATTTTCTAGAGGCAGGTGGGAAGTCACAGAGAATAAACTCAAGATCCCCTGTTCTATCAGGAATCGTCCCACAGCACTTGTATTGTGATTCTCACTTCTTGTCAAAGAATTTCTCACTCTGACTCTATTTCATACCACCGTTAGCCAGAGGATAGGGTTATTACAAAACAGAATTCAACCTCTGGGTCCAGAAAGCTAAAATTCATTGCAATAAAACCATCCCAGGAACACACCAAGAAAAGGAATCATATAAAGCTTTATTTCTAAAGAGAAGTATATTAAAGAAATAAACTTTCTCCCTGAAAAGATGGGGCCTGTACAGTCTTATATTCTTGTCTCTAATCCTATCTGCATCCCAATCACCCTGATTTACTCTGTCACTGGGTGATGGTACAAAGGGAAAGATTGCAGATCTAATTAGCATAATATGGATAAGCAAATGAGGCCTAATCAATTATGGTTCACACTTGCTTTCATCACTTGTGCCAACAGTCGGCAAATTCACTGACAGTTCAAATGCGACATTTTTAGAAGCCATCAGTAAATCAATAACAAGTGACAGTAATTTAGATGCACACTTCGTTCTGCCTCCATTCCTGTCCAGGAGATGCAGCCTCACAACCCAGAGACACCTGAGCTCAGCAGTCAAAGACTTTCACCACTTAATTCTTACATACAGGCCAAGTCTCTACATCCCGACACTTGGCACTGCGGCTATCTATGATGGTTTGCATGAAAGTTATGGTAAGTGTGATGACCGGAAGTTTTCCTTCAGTTTGTATTGGATTTTTAGAACAAGCCTGATATATGTATTTATGAAGAAGCAATATGGTCTAGTAGTATATACACCACAGGACAGCCGACCTTAATTCTTACTCTGGCTCTACCACTCTCTGCTGTATAACCTTGGGGGAAATCATTTAATTTGTCTAGATCTGTCTGTGTTGCTACTACACCATCTGTTAAGTAGGGGGTAAAATGTTAATGTGTACCCTTGTTTACCTCACAAGGCTGGGCTGGGGATGAAATGAGATGTCAATGAACATACTTTCTATAAATATAAGGTCATTCATAGGGCTTCGAGAGAACAGAGTTTTAGCTTTCAGAGTAAAGGGAAATGGTCTGTTCTCTTGTCTGACATTTATAGCCATTTTATTTTATTCCTATGGTATTCATGTCAAAAATCCCAACCTTAATATGACTCTCATAAAAAGGCAGAACAGGAATTTTAAAGTTCAAATTCAATGTAGTGAATGAAATTGAGAAAGCCAGAGCTGGAAAGAACCATAGTCATCACCATCATCATCACTGTCATCATCACCAATACCATCTATATTTCTCTAGACAGTTAACAAAGGGTCCTCACATACAGGGTTCATCTCTGGGCTTCATGCTTCAAGAAGAACACTGAACAACTGCAAATCAATCAGACATGGGTAGTGATGGAGACTCTGGTGCTCCTCTTAAAAATCTCCTTCATACTTACATTTGCCATTCCACCGATTTGGTGGTATGTCCACTTACTAGTTCTAAATCCAGTTAATCAAGTATTATTCCACCCCTATCTCTCCACATTGTTCACAAGGTCATCTTCGCTGACATTCATACTTACTAGAACCACATCCCCTTAGCCCATGTGGTTAGTCTCATTATAACACACTCTTAATAAACGTTTGCTATAGATCACTGTTCCCCATTTTAAGTGTATAAATCAGTTCTTAAATACTTAATTCTAGAATCTAGAAAATAGTTATATTTCAATTTATTTGAAGATCTTTATTGAGTATTGTATCCATTAGCTAGAGTTACAAAATTGCTGTGCAACAAATAACTACAATAACTCAGCAGCCTGGAACAGTAAATATTTATTTCTCACAGTCTGTCTTTGCAGCTCAGCTGATCTTGGCTGAGCTTGCTCATATCTCTGTTGACAGCCTAGGGGCCCTTGACTGGAACATCTTAGCTGGAACAACTCCCTTCCATATCTCTATCTCATCCTCATCCTGAGAACGATCTTCTCATGGTAATGTCAGAAGTGCAAGAGCAAGGAGGCCAGTCACACAAGTACTTTCCAAATCTCTGTTCCTATCATATCTACTAATGTGCCTTTGGCCACAGCAAACCACATGGCCACGCCAAAGGATGGAGAATTATGTCCTGTCCACAGCAAGAGGACACTGCCAAGTCACATAGCAAAATATATGAATATTTAAAGGGAGGAATAATTGGAACCATTAATGTGAGTGCCTTGTATGGAAAAGTCTTGAGTCCATTTCTACAGAAAATACAACTGTACATGCAAAGAGATTTTTCCATGTAGAATCTTATAGTCTAGTAGTGAACATGAGAGCATTTCATAAGGGAAAAATTATATTGGGTTGTAGAATGAGGAAAGGCTGTAAAGAAGATGTCATTTGAAATGGATTTCAATGAACAAGTATGATGGCAGCCAAAAAGAAAATAGGAGAGCATTCAATGGGGTAAGACCTTCTTGGGAGATAGCACACAGAAGGAAAAGCACGGCCATGTCTAGAAAGCAATCAAAAGTCCTGAATAGCTACAGAAAAAGTATGTGAATGGTTGTAAATGACCAATACAGCCAGAAAAGAAGGGTAGATCCAGGATTTTTAGGGTCTTGACTATATCGATAGGTATCTCATTTCTACCATTACATTGACTATGACCAAATTCCAATCAAACAATTAAAACAGGCACATATTCTGTCTGTCTGTCTGTCCATCTATCATTGTCAAGAGGCAAGCCTACGTGATGCTCAGGGTGTTCCATCAATGGAATACCTTCCTTAGCTTTTAAAATAAACGTTTCATTTGAGAATATCTGCATTTGCCTGAAACATATTTTCCCAGTGTAGTATTTGACTTTAAGCTGACTAGAGATATCAAACTTTCTTTCACAGATTCTTTGACATACTTGAACATTATTGAACAAATGTCAGTTACGTCTATCTCTTGAATTGTGTCAATCTGAATTGAAAATGTGATGACTTTTTTTTAAGCATCATCACTCTCTGTGTTTCTATGCCAGCAGCACAATTGGATGTGACTGAAAATGCCGGTCACTTCTATTCCCTGAAAGGTTTAAGTTAGTTCTTGCACCCACATTTCTAGGGCCTGATGCCTTACAGCTATGCAGAATCACACTTTTAAAATTTGGGAAATAATCATAATTCTTTTGTGAGTATAAAGACATCATTGCTGATAGAATTAGAGGTAATAATGTCATTAATATAATACAGTTTTAGAGCTGAAGTGAGAACTCTGCAGGTTTGTGCAATCTATGTATCTTATTTCTTACAATATTGTTCAAATTCACTCATTTGTCTCGATTGAGGAAAAGGGCTCTTTTAACTACTAATGATTGGAATTATAAGATACTTCTGAAATACGTAATATTTTAATTTTTGAAGTACTATGATGACTTCTACCAAGCTACCAAATGTTTTAAAGTAGAAGGTGTATTAATATGTAAACAATAATAAAGAAGAAGAATACAAGGTGTTTCAAAAGTTCATGGAAAACTGGAATTAAAAGATAATATGAATCTTCCATGAACTTTTTGAAGACCATTTGTGTATGCCGTTTGTTAACTGTTTGCAATTGTTCATATGTGCAACTAAGTGTTTTTATATATGACCCTATTTAGTCCTCCTAATTACTTATGAGGATGGTACTGTTGTTATCACATTTTATAGATGCTAAGACTGAGGTTATATAAGAAACTTGCCTGAAACCACACAACTGGTAAATGGTAAAAGATTATTCTGTCGGACTCAAAAATCCCATTTACATTAATTCAACGAGAAATTGACTGCCTACTATATTCCAGATACTATCTTAGACTCTGAGGATCTTAGTGTGAACAAATAAAAAAGCCTGCCTTCACAGAACTTATTTTATGGTCTATATCATATATTTTCATAAGTGGAATAAATCTTAGTATCTCACAATTTAGTGTATTATTTTTCTCTCATATATTAACCTATTACTCTAATCTTTATAACTAAATTATAAACTCCTTACAGGCTGTAGCATACTTTATTTTTTAATTTAATTTCTCTACAGTGAATGGTGAAATAATGATACATTCTGCCATTCAATATGTACTTTCTAACAGATTTTTTTTTTCTATTTTTTAAGTGCCACACCATTAGCAAACCCTTGAGAAATCACCAGTTCAGTGCTGTTTTATTGTTTGAAGTTGCTGCTGATTCATTGTAGGGGCAGCAGGGAAGGTGATTAATCCAGGTCTCTGGGGTGTCTGCCTAACTTTCATTTCCAGATGTGCTGACTTGAATCACAGTGTCCAATGCCAACACCTAGAGAAAAATTAACGAAGTAGGCTCTTTGGACATTTAGCACCATGTTTAAAAATGCCATTGTGTGATGTTGACCAAATTCTTTACACTCTTTGCACTTGCTTCTCATTGTATTGTGCTTCAGCACAGGAAAGAGCTGGAAGAGACAGAATTATATCTGACCTCTTTAAGTGGTATCTTCCTTTTCCTTTTTAACAGATTGCCAAAAGAAGCTGTGCCTTTGTTTAATTATTTTATTCCCAGTATTTTGGAAAGCGTAATGAGAAAAAAAAAAATCCTCTTTGATTTAAAAACTATCTTAAGACAATTTCTAATTAAAACATTAGCCAAGGTCAAGGGTTCAGATCCCCATATCTGCCAGTGAACCCCCCCAAAAAAAGATTAAATGATCACTTCTTTCCTGGCTTACAGTGACATTAAAAAGGACCATTGATGACTTGAATTCCATCAATATGGTAAACTACATATCTAGAGATAACCTCTCATTTCAGTATACCTGTAGACTGAATGCCAGTGAAAACACCACATGTCATGTTTGGGAGATGCTGGGAAAACAGGAGTTCGAGAAAATTTTAAAGTAATGCTTATAACAAAAAGAAGAAAGACTAAAAATTAATGTGTTTAGCTTACGAAGTTAGAAACAAAATACAAACACACAAAAGAATAAAGTAGAATAAAAAAGATGAGAGCTGAAAATAATAAAATAGAAAGCAAATACAGTAGGAAGAATCAGAAACCAAAAACTTGTTTTTTTAATTATGTCTAATAAAATTGACAAACCATTTGCAAAACAGATTATGGTGAAAGAATGTAAGAAAGACAGGGACAGAAAGAAAAAGTCCTGAGCTTCTGGTCAAGATGGCAAAATAGATGGTCCCCAGCATCATTCTCTCCCACAAATCAACCAATTTACAACTATAAAAAAGCAATGACAGCTGAGCTGGGGCAGCTAGAGCTCAGGAGAAGAGGAGGAGAGACCTACAGAGTGCATGAAGGTGGGAGAAGCCATGATGAGAGAAAGAAAAAAACCACCTGACCGTTTCAAGCCCTGGCCACATCCAGGCTGGAGCTGCTGAGCACACGGAGCAAGAGCCAGCAAAAGCTGCAGCTGTGCCCTTCAGATGAAGTTGCTTGGAGGTGGCAGGGGAGAAGAAGGCCATGGTGGCCCCCAGACCAGTAAGACCACTACTAGAGTTCCCATGGACCCACATAGGAGGGAGGAGCCACAACAACTGAAAAAAAGGAGCCACTCAAAGGCCGGTGAGTCATCATAAGGGGTGCACAGCCCATCCCATGGGAAGTGTTTGGAGCATGGTGGGGGAGACAGGCCCACAGGGAGAACACTGGGGCACAGCAAGGATAGCTGACTGGCACCCTAATCAGCACAGGACCACTCACAGGAGACTGGTCAGGAATATAGAATTGCACGGGGTGCAGTTTGATGAAAAGACTCAGGCCCAGACCAGAGTTTCTACACAACCCAGGTGCACTGGATCTCTCAAGAGCCAGAAGTACCTATAAAGTCAACCATTAAAACCTGAGCTGCACAAAAAGCCTTCCCTATGGAATCAGCAGCAAACCAGCAATTTAGCTCAATCACAGAGATGAAGTACTGGTCCCCACAGGAAGTTCCCCCATTTTAGAAGTAAGCAAAAGACAACAAATTAGTTCCAGTGCAGAGTTTAAATGGTGGAAACAGCAAATAACCCAACACAGAAATGAAAGAAAAAACAAAGTCCCCACAACCAGAGACAAAGTTTCATATTAACTAGTAAAGGTCTCATTTCACCAAAGAACACCTATAGCACCTAGAAGGACTGGAAGTCTTCTGGGCTACTAAGCCAGAAAGGGGGGATGGCTGGGGGCCTGAGCAATGTCCCCAATACCTGCAACCAATCCTGAGGGTGGGGGATGAGGGCCTCAGCCATGACCCCCCAACACCCACAGCCAGCCCAGTGGTGATCACTGAGCTTCTGCAGGAAGCACCCTGGGCTTTCCTGAGCTGGGGTGGTGGGGGGCCTCGGGCCTACACCTGCAGCCCACCTAATGGTGACCACCGAGCCACTGCAGGAAGTGCCCTGGGATCTCCTGACCCAGGGTAGTGGGGGGCCAAGGGCCTCAGCCATGCCCCTGACACCCACAGCCAGCCTAGAAATGACCACCAAGCCACTGCAGGAAGCTTCCCAGGCTTTCCTGAGCCAAGGTGGTACGGGGCCTTGGGCCTCGGCCACACCCCCCTGACATGTGCAGCCAGCCCAGTGACAACCACCAAGCTGCAGCAAGAAGGTTCCTGGGTTCCTGAGATGGGATGATGGGGGGTGAGGGCTTTTGCCACCCCCCCAACATCTGCACCCAGCCTGGCATTGACCGAGCCACCACTGGAAGCCCCCCAGTCTCCCATGTGTGAATGAGGAGGGTTCCACAGGCCTCAGTCCCACCCCTCCTCCTTCCTCCTTCTTCCATCCCATTTCCTTCCCCTTTTCACTCTCCCCCTCCTTCCCAACTGCTCTGCCACAACATCCTAGAATGTTAAAAATAATATTAATAAAATTATAGTTTCTTTAAGAAAAAAAAAGAAAAAGAAAGAAAATGTCCCAAAATACAATATTAGAAATAAAATAATATGGCCACAGATTCATCAAAAATTAAATAGCTATTATAACAATTTTATACCAATAAATATGCCAGATTATTAAAAATTGTTTAAGAAAAATAGAAATTACCCCCCAAAAAAGTCAACTAAGAATTGTCTTCTTATTAGTGAGCCAACACACATTTCCTCAATATAATACATGTCATGCAGGTTGTTACATACTGAAACATCAACATGATGGCTTTTAAGAGCCACTACCTTGATCTCAATACCACCTGGGACACATTTGCCCCTCCCTTAGAACTAACCCTTAAACCTCCCTATGATCCATTAACTAACGGTTAATTCTGAACTTAGCAGGGGACCTCCTGATCCTCTCTAAGGGCTATTGGTTAGTATGCATCCTCACTAATCAAGTGCCTGATCCAAGTCACTAGCAAAACATTCTATCACTCTTGCCTATAACCATTAATTAAAATGAATTACTAGTTAACAATCTACCAATCAAAAACACACCAGTTTCAGGTGGTTGTACAGATGAGTTCTACCAAACATTTAAGAAACTGGTAAATGCATACCATTTTCGCAAATTCTTCCAGAGACTACAAAAAGAAACATTCTCTATTTCACTCTGTAGGACCAATCTAGATACAAATTCTAAATGACATCAGAAAATTATGAAAACATAAAGATTACAGGCTAACTTCATTCACAAATTAGATAAAAAAAGTCTTTGAACATAATATTAGCAAACCAAACACAGCAATGTATAAAAAGACGATGCATCATTAACAAACTAAATTTATTCCAAATTACTAGAAAATGCATTGATGTGATTTGCCACATTAAGAGAATAAAAGAAAAAGATATTCTCAATAGATGCAGAAAACTAGTTTGATAAAATTCAGTTGATATTCATGATTTTTAAAAATAGAATCTTAGAAAATTTGGAATAGAAGTGATTTCCTTCATCTGGTACAAGATATATGCCAAAAATTATAGCAAATGCTATATTGTCTACTGAAATATTAAAAGTATTCTCTTTCAAATTAGAAACAAGATTTAAATAAGCTTACCGTCACCACTTTTAGTCAAGGTAGTAATAGAATCCAGAAAGCTCAATTTGACTAGAAAAGTGGTAGACATAATAGGTATGGGGTTTGTAAAAAAAAAAAAAAAAAAAAAAAAAAAACTACACTGTCATTATTTTCAGATAATATAATTATGTACATAGAAAACACAAAAACCCATCAAGATTAATTATTAGAATTAAGAAGATAATTTAGCAAGGTTTCCGGTAATAAAATCAATCTTCAAAACACAATTGCATGGTGATAAAGGGTAAGAAAATTATAAAACATTTAATGTATATATTATTTATAAAGATAAAAAATAAGAAATAAATATGTTAAAAGTCCAGATGAAACCTTTATGGATAAAATTATACAGTGTTATTGAATCACATTAAAGAAACCTTAAATAAATGGAGAGGTACATCTTATTCAA
This sequence comes from Cynocephalus volans, assembly GCF_027409185.1. NCBI lineage: Eukaryota > Metazoa > Chordata > Mammalia > Dermoptera > Cynocephalidae > Cynocephalus > Cynocephalus volans. The sequence continues at coordinate 121,203,517 of NC_084467.1, read as the reverse complement.
TAATGGATGTCAATTCCTCCTAATTTTTTCTCAAATTCAGTTCAATCCCAAAGGAAATTTTACAGGTTTTTTTTCAAGCTAATTTTAATACTTATATTTAACAACAAAGTTTGAAGAATAACCAGCACATTAATGAAAAAGAAGGACAAGAATTACTATAAAGTCTGATAAGAGTGTAGTTTGGGGACAGAAACAGGTAAACTGACAAATGCAATCAAATGGAGATACCATAGATTTAGAAAATTAATACATGACAGATCTGGCTTTGCAAACCAGTGAATAAATTAGACTCTACTTGATAAGTAATGTGGAGACACTTAGTTATCCATATGGGGAAAAAAAATGAAATTGGATACCACTTCCCTATTATTTGCAAATATCAGTTGTAGCTAGAATCATGACCTGAATGTAAAGGCAAAACTTAAAACTTTAAGAAAAATTATAGGAGAAGACCTTTGTGAATTCAGACTAAGAAAAGGTTTGTTAAACCAGACTGAAAAAGCAAAATTCATAAAGAAAAAAACAGATAGACTTTAACTTACGTATATTAAAATCAGAATTTACTTTCAACGAAAGATGCAAAAAGAAAGTGAAAGAGGCAATCCACACACTAGGAAAAAATACTTGCCACACACTTGTAATAATAAAGGATTTGTGTTCAGGAAAAAAAAAAAGACAATATCCCAATAGGAAAACTGGCAAAAAGTCATGATCATGCATTTTGCAGAACAGAAGACACCAATAGTCAATAAACATATGAAAAGATACTAATCTCACTAGTAATCAGGGACATGTAAACTAAAATCCCAGTGAAAGACGACACAACCAACAGATTAGTAAAATTGAAAGGTTAGAAGATACCAAAAGTTGGTAAAAATTTGTAATGAGAATTTTTATACTTTATGGTTGGAGAATAAATTGGCACAACTACCTTGGGAAATAATTTGTTAATAAATACCTAGGAAAACTGAAGATGTGGTAGGCCCTACAACCCAGCAATTCTACTGCAGGAGGCATCTACGAGAATGTTCAGAAAAGCAAAGCCTGTACTGGCAAAAAACTGAAAACAAAACAAATGCCTAACAGTAGAAAAAATATACAATGAAAGATACAGTGCAAATTAATGAATATAGCTATAGGCAAAAGTTTAGATGGATCTCCAAAATATAGTATTAAGCAAAACATTCAAATTGCAAAACACATGCAGCATGATTCCATTTATATAAAATCAAAAACAGAAGGGAGTAAATAATGTATTGTTTAGGGAGATATACAGGTATGCAAGCAACAACAATAAACAGAATGATTAATACAAAATCCAAATCATGGTTAATCCAAACAGAAAGAGAGGGAATGTTATCTATAAAGGGCATGCAGAATGCTAAGAGGTACTGGTATTGCTCTATCTTGTATGCAGTCTGATGGGTACACATGAGTTTATTTCAATATTTTTCTTTAAATTCTTAATATATGTTATATACACTCTTCTCTGTGGATGATGTATTTCACAATAAAAAAAAATTTTAATATCATGGAAATCCCATGTTGAAAATATTTTAGGGGTCTCAAAAGAAAAGCCCAGTGGATTGCATATATCAAGGCATAGTAATTCAGCGTGAGAAATAAGCTCAGAGACAATGTGCAAAAAATATAACTCGTACAAAAGAACCCTGTTACACAGGCTGGGCAACCAGGCTCAGAAGTGAAACGCAATTTTAGAATAGCCTAAATCTTCAAAAAAAAAAAAAGACAAACAAACAAACAAAAGAACCCATACTGGTTTCAGGGTGGAAACACAAATTTACATTTGAGTGAGACTCTTTTGTGTCATGAAACCACAAGGATGAAAATGTTTGTGGATCTGTCTGTGGATGCTGGGAACACAACTGTGAACTCCTCCACAGGCTCAGGCAGGGCATCCAACACTTGCCCTAGAACAAGAACCCTGGGAGGCCCAGTCTAGAGAAAGGAACAGCTGGCAATTACAAGTCCAGGGGAGTGGGTTAACCCACAGCTGGTGGAAATCAACAAAATGACTACAAAGACAAAGAAAAGCATAGGGGAGGTACAGGGGGAGAGACCAAGAGGGAAAAGGAGTTGACTAAATTAAACCAGACATCCATATAAATTAAGCTTTATTAAAATGGTGCGATGGTTCTGATTCTTTTAATATTAATTTATTGGTTTGATACATTCTTATTGCTGAGAAAAGAATGTTCCTTGTGCTCTGGACAAAGAATACTGTGAAGCTTCCCACACCCTCCTCTTTCTTCCGTCCCCCCATTCCCTTTCCTCAAAGAATGACACGTTTCTCTACATGGAGCCCCTGGAACCAGACAGCCTGAAAAGCAAAGACCTGAGTCAGTGGCTTTAGTGATGAAGTGTGACCTATAGTGATCTGGCTTTCAGGATTCACTATGAGGAAAACATTCCTTACTGTCAAATGCAACAGACTAAAATACATTTTGCTAAAGAGGATATTTTACCACTGAGGCACTAAAAGCTAAGTGGGCCACGTTTCTGAAAGATCTATAAAGTTTAGGAGGAATTAAAAGAGAAATATATCAACATTTATGGAAGATTAATAAAAGACTGCAAAATGTGAAATGTAATGTCCTTAAATAGTCTGAGAAAAGAGAAATGGAACAAAGTGTTGAGAGAACTGGGATGCAATTCAGAAAGGAACCACTTAGACTGAACATCCGAGAAATGACAGGCAGGGAAAAATCTGCAATGATAGAGGGGCTTTCCCAAGGAAAGGAAAGAAGTGGCCCGGAGGAAACAGATCATTTCAGGGGTCCACTGTCAGGGCCGGGTGAGTGAAATGATCTGTTTTGTACTGTATCTTCCATCTTTAATGTCTCATTCCTGTCAAACCACACCAACTATCTATCTTATACCAGGACATTTCATCAAAGAAGTGTCATTCCTGGGGTGGGCAAATTGACCTTCGGATAAAATGAAAATTCCAAACTTACTCAAACAGTCAAACAGGAGCTACTTTCCCAAGGGGGACTTCTTAATGTACCTTGACCAATTCCTAAGTATTTTCTCAAGGAATTGAGGAAGGAGTGAAGGGACAGAGGGCAGAGTAGGGGATAGATGGTTTTGCTTTAAATAAAGATAAATAACATCTTGGATTTTTGATACAAAAAAAAATATTCATGGGTCTATAAGGTTAGAAGCATTGATAGATCAGAGTGGACCTAATAAAAAGTGAACTCAGGACAGTTATTTGTGCTCACCAATTTCTGTTTCTGTTTTTATTTTTTTTCCAAATGGAGAGAGAAGAGTAATACCTGCTGGGATCCTGAAGAGCCAATGAGAAATGACAAGCGAAAGTGCTTTGATATTTGTAAACAGTAAAACTTTCACAGTAGACATGTACAGTCCAGACAACATACGCCGTACAGAAGTTTACACCATAAGCTTCCTTTTAAAAAATGTTTTGTGAGATAATCATGTTCCCATCCTAACCAAAACAATACCATCACGTGAGTGCTCGCTATGTGTCAGACAACGTCCTAAACACATATTCACTCTGTACAAAAACACCATGAAGTGGACATCATTTCTATCTTCATTTTCCAGAGGAAAACCATAAACCTAGATAGATTAGCTAATTGGCTCAAGGTCAAACAGTGAAATTAATGGGCAGGGGATTCCAGCCTAGTCCTGTCACTCACTAACTCTGTAACCTTGGGTAATTTCCTCATCAAAGGACAATGACACCCTCCTCTTGGAATTATTAGGAGTGATTAAGTGAGGTGATATTCATAGAGTACCTGGCACTAAGTAAACAGACAATAATCATTAATTTTTATTTTAATTCATTGTAGAAAACAAAGGTTTCTAGCATTGGCTCACATCAACACTACCTGTGGAAAGTTTAGAAAAATATAAAGCCCTGATCTTCGCTCCAACTCAATCCTACTGAGTCAGAATCTCAGGCAGTGGGGCTCATGAATTCATCTTGGAAAAGTTTCCTGCCAAGCGATTCTGTTGCAGTAGGCACAGAGCCTGGTATTCGGAAACCATTGATGTCAGCACGATGGCTATAGACAGTCAGTGGAAGAGAGACCACAAGGATATAGTGGCTGAAATATACTTTCTAGGGACGAGGGCTGACTCTGTTGCTTTAGAATATGTATGCTGCAGACATGTTGAGTCAGGTCAATGCAGCACAACCCAGTAACTAGCCACCTGGTCGTGAATAGGCAGCGGTCAGGACATAAAGATCCAACCCAGACTGCTTGATTTCCCATGTGTGCTGCCATTCGATTGGGACTCCTTGGGCTCAGAAAGAAAAGCACTTGTGGGAGGAGACTTGGCTATTACCGAATTCAAAGTGTTCATGGTCCTGAAAGCCTATCTCACCTTAAAACTAAGGTCAGGGCAAAGTGCATAGTCACAGCTGGCCTCAGAGCCCCCATCTAGAAAATGAGAAAGGGCAAATTAAAGGATCCTGTGACCCTTCCTGCTCCAGCATTCTGTGAGTTTAAGACCTATTAATGGCGATTCTTTGACTTTTTAAGTGTATGAGGTGGAGGGAGGATGGGGGAGGGCAGGTTCCTGTCTGAAGCTGCTCCCACCAAGCACCAGCAGTGTCAGGAACCCAGATTCCACTTGTTCAAAACAAGTGCCTTTTTCCTTCCCTGTGGATGCTGGTGCTCGGGCCTTTGTTCCTGCTGTGGTTTCCTCTCAGGACTCCCTCCTCCCTTTTTGCCCCTGAATGAATATCAGTCAGCAGGGCTCCTGGAACATCTCATTCCTACCCGCCCACTACACGTTTTCTTTCCTGTATGTTTATCCTATTTAGAGCTGTGCATGTTGTGCTTGAAATAGGACCCTCTCTTTTGTTCAGAAAATCAGCAGAGCTTTCCCTGATCCATGTATACATGCTGGTGGTAAATTGGGACTATTGTCTTCTAGAATGTTTTGGAGCTACTGAGTTTTGGAAATTCATTGATTCTGCATTTGCATATGTATGTTAGTGAACATTCAAGCATCTCATCTACATAAGCAAAAGAAGAACATCTGTTTTTCTTTCCTAACTAGTATTGATCATAGATATTTCAGGGGCTTTATTGCTGCGTACTCCTTGGTATCTAATCTCATTGTGTACTATAGAGCCACCTCCTGGCAAGAAAAAGAAAGAAAGAAAGAAAGAAAGAAAAAGGGAAGTGGTGCCTATGGGAACAGCAGAATAACTGACCTAGGGCTTGGGCAGCCCTAATCCTTAAAGAGAGTCCCTCAGACTTCAAGGCAATCGGCAGCTTCTTCTCTGTGAAGGTGTAAACCTCTTTCTTTAGTAGCAGCAAATATCATGATTACAAGGGGAAAAGGCTGGATTATTAGGATGGATAAATTGGTTCTTCATGATGCAGGAGCTCAGAGAAGCATAACTGGGTGTATTCCCCATGGTCACAGAGCTTCTATTATTTTTAACCCCAAATTCAGAAACTGTCATCTGCTGCACTTCTAGGACCAACATACATTTTTCACTCTTTTGTTCACTCAAAATAACACACAACTAGCATGCCTCATACAGAATTGTGAATTGGAGAGACAATTATGCAATTAGCAAAATTGGAGAGGGGAGGTGTGTAACTCTTTCTAAAGGAGTAGCAAAGTTATAGAGAGCCCTGGACTAGGAGTCTGTACGTGTGCACTCCAGGCCTGGTTCAGCTTCTCCAGAGATGGGTGAGCTTGGAAACATGCTCCCTCCTCTGGTCCTCAGTTTTCTCACACTAATGGATAAGTTATAAAATCTCTAAAATCCCCTCCATTTTTAAAATGGTGAGTCCATTGGTAGTCAGTCCTCTTCCCCTGTTTTTATGCTTTTCCCTGCTGCTCAATTTGCCCAACACACACACACACACACACACACACACACTCACACACACACACTCACACACACACACACACTCACACACTCTCTCTCACACACACACACTCACACACACACTCACACACACACACACACTCACACACTCTCTCACACACACACACACACACACAATCCTTCTCAACAGTGCTCAATGGTAATTAAATCCTTTCCTTCATCAAACTGGGGCCTATGTATAGCCAAGAAATTTCTAACCTCGGTATTCTGTATTTTTCCAGGTAGAAGTGACTAGAAGATATTTTCACTAAATAAATGAATTCCTGCTATGTAATGATAATTAACTTCCCAGATCACATTAGGTCCACTCCTTCACTCTCTGAGAACTAATTTGACAACTCAGGCTAAATACTAAACATTTTAGCTAGGAATATAAGCTTCAATGCAACATTCATTTAGAAAGGCAGGGGTGCTTCAAGATACCTGGTACCATATACCTGCAGAATATCAGGCCTAAAAGAACTCTCATATCTCCTAACTTCTTTATTTGACAGGTGAGGAAACTGAGGTCCAGAGGTGGCACACTACCAGCCAGAGGCAGATTCAGAACTAGGGCTGTGTCTTCTAACTCCTGAGCTTGCCTTTCACCCACTTGAGTCATCACTCCACACCTCTTCCCCTTGGGAGTCCCTGACATGGTGGTCACAGGGGTTCCGATGTCACTGATGAGCTGGACAAATGTGTCAGCCCTTGAGTGATGCCTCTACTCACCAAGAGTAAAGCAAGAGCACAACAAAAAAGGACACATATGGAGCAGCCCGGAGAATCAGGTCTTCTTAGGAGTAAAACTTTGAACCTCAAGGGCAAGAAAAGTTTCATTTTAATTTTTAAACTCCCCCTCGCTTAGTCTCAGGCACAGCAGCAAACACAGAGCAGATTCAGTGAACACAAACTGATAGAGTGAAGCTGGAATAGAAGCAAGGCCTCTGTCTCTAAGGGGCAATATATAGCAGAACTGGCTCCTTGCTTTATTCAAAAGACTCAATCCTCCTTCTGTCCTTATTTCCCAACTTACCCAGCATGGATTCTGTACTGTGACACCATAACCACTCCCTATCAATCAACCTTAACTCCTTTACCTTTTGCTGCCTCTATTATAAGTTCCTAAAGCATTGCACCTGCACCTAAGCAGCTGAATGTCACTGGAAGGAAACACACACACACACTCATACACACACACACGTGTGCATCCCTTTTAATTTAGCAACATCATTTTAGTCATACAACACTGTAAGACAATTCTTCTGGTGCCCAAATAAATTCACTTCTTTCCCCAAAAGACTATTTCACACCTCTTTTCTCCAACACTTTTTCTGTGCCAATCCCAATTCTCAGCATGTGACTTTCCTCCTAGGGAACAAGGATAAAAAAAGATGACTACCTCATACCCTACTAACAAACCCACCAGCCCACCTGCTCACATCCTCACAGGTTCCGCCTTCTTCCCCTTACCAAGAAATAAGTGTCCCTGCTCCACACCTTGGAGTCAACTCTTTCTCACTTACTCAAATACTTTCCTTTCCCTGGAAATATCCCCTTTCATTCTTACACCATCAATTTCTTTCTCTCTACTGGATCATTACCATCAGACTACAAGGGTACTTTGAAAAGTTTGTGGAAAAATAGAACTAAAACATAATACAATCTTTCCTCTTACAAATCTTATCATGCAAAAATATCATCTATTTGAGGAAGAAAGACAAAAACGCACACAAAAAAACCTGAAAACACTTCCCCTTGAGCCTGACTCCCCAGCAACTTTTATCTCATTATTTTTTCGTTCTCATTCATAGCTAAATGCCTCAAAAGAGCAGTCACATTCCATTCTCTCCTCAAGCCACTTTCACTGGGCTTTAGGCCCCATCTCTGAGCCCTGACACAGAGCTCTTTAAGGTCACCAATAAGTTCCATCTTGGAGAGCCCAGTGGTCAGCTCACTCTGTCATCTCATTAAAATTCTGCCCAGCATCTGACACAGTTGATCACACCCTCCTTCTTGTAACCCCTTGTTTTCTAGGCCTACAGAATATGGCCTTCGCCCAATTTTCCCCTGACCTCTTCACCCTCTCCTCAACCCCTTAACTGATATCTCTTTCTCTGCAGCATCCTTAAATCAATGTTGTAGTGCTCCAAGGATTCGCTCCAAGGATCTGATGCATCTGTCCTTGGTCCTCTTCTACCCTTTCTCCTCTAATGATCTTTCCGAGTGCTGTGAATTCTATGTACATGCTCAGGGCTCCCAAAACTGCATCTCCAGCCTGGACCTCTCTATTGAAATCTGAGTGCTTATTTGGCATCTCCTATTGAGTGACTAATAGGTGTATCCAACATAATACAGCCAAAATGCCGCTCTTGTTTTCTTTTCATCCTCTTCCTACAAGTCTGCACCTCCCCTAGTCTTCCCCGTCTTAGTAAATGACAACGTCATCCACTCAGTTACTTAGGCATAAACCAGTCATTATCCTTGGTTGTTCCTTTCCCTTCACACCCCACATTTAATACTTTGGCATGTCATTTCAAAAATATTTCCAAAATATTTCCAGGACCCAGCCAATTCCTATCACTTTCCTTGTAACAACATTTTTCCAAAGTGAATGAATGAATGAATAATGTGATGGTACCTACAGAGAAAAGGGTGTTTGGGATAAATTTTTCACTGTTCCTGTGGTATAATGTCAGATCAGTGTGAAGAGGGAGTTTATGAGATGTGAACTCTGTTATCTATATGCATCCTGGAAGAGAGGTCACACTGCTGCCATAACTCACTGGGGCTTTGGCTGAGAGCAAATTAAAAATTGAGTCCAGGCAGGTTTACAAAAAAAATTTTCAGAAGTTGAGAACCCTGTTCTGTTTAACCCTGTCTGTTTCTATGTACTACAGATATCCAGCTTCTTACAAGGATTGATTTCCTTTCCTGACTTTTAGTTAAGATAGCACTCACTGTGAGACTTCTGCTTTCTGACAACTTGAAGTTACAGGGAGTACATTTACCCACACCCTTGAAACAAAATAATATACAAAATATATGAAAGGACAATTTTCAAGATATTAGATATTATTCAACATTGGACAGGTGGACCCCAGAGATAGAAAGCAAACTGAGTGTGCCCTGTGATTGTCCTAGCCTGCTAACAAGATATCCTAGTGACCGTTTTCAATAGCCTGGCACTGCTCTAAGTATTTTATGTACGTATCACCTCAATGAATTCTCAGAACAACCATTTGAAGTAGGTGTATTCTCATTTTTCAGTAAAGCAAACTGAGACAAAAATGTTTTAAATGTTACCCAGAGTTCCACAACTATTACAGGATAGAGCTGGAATTGTACCTGGACAGTCTAGATCCAGAGTTTAGACTCCTAAGTACTAACCTAAACACCCACTTCAGAAAGATATCTTCATTATTATTTAATATTTCTATGTGGAGTACAGTGTGTTGTTTTAAAACATGCATATACCGCACAATGATTATCACTTCTCCTCTCCCCAACTCCCTCTCTTTTCCTGGCCTCTAGTGACCATTATTCTATTCTTTACTTCTATGAGAACCACTTGTTTTGTTTTTCTTTTTAGATTCAACATATAAGTGAGTTCATGCAGTATTTGTCTTGATTAATGTCATTTAACAAGATGGACTCCAGTTCCATCCATGTTGCTGCAAATGATAGGATATAATATTTTTTATTGCTAAATAGTATTCCACTGTGTATATATACCACATTTTTTTTTTTTTATCATTCATCTGTTGATGGGCATTTAGGTTGATTCCATCTCATGGCTACTGTGAATAGCTTTGCAATGAACTTGGGAGTACAGTTGTCTTTTTGGAATATTGATTTCATTTCCTTTGGATATATACCCAGTAGTGGGAAAGCTGAGTCATAGGGTAGATCTAGTTTTAGTCTCTGAGGAAATTCCATTCTGTTTTCCACAGTGGCAGCACCAATTTACATTCCCACCAGCAATGTAGAAGGTTTCCCTTTTCTCCACACCCTCACCAACCGTTGTTATTTTCTGTCTTATTGATAATAGCCAGTCTAACTGGTATGAGATGATATCTCATTATAGTTTTAACTTGCGTTTCCCCGATGATTACTGATTTTGAGCATTTTTTCATATGCTTGTTGGCCATTTGTTTGTCTTCTTTTGAGAAATGTCTGTTCAGGTCCTTTGCCCATTTTTTTAATTGGGCTGTTTTATTGCTGTTGAGTTGTTTGAGTTCTTTACACATTTTGGATATTAGCCCCTTCTCTAACATGTAGTTTGTAAACACTTCCTCCCATTCTATAGGTCATCCCTTCACTTTGTTGATAGTGTCCCTTGCTATGCAGAAGCTTTTTAGTTTGATGTAGTAGCATTTATGTATTTTTGATTTAGTTGTCTGTGACTTTATAGTCTCGCTCCAAAAAAGTGCTGCCCACTCCCATTTTGTGTAGCATTTCCTCCATGTTTTCTTCTAGCAGTTTTATAATTTGTGGTCTCAAATTAGATCTTTAATCCATTTTGAGCTGATGTTTGTGGATGGTGAGAGATAGGGGTCTAGTTTCCATCTTCTGTATGTGGACATCCAGTTTTCTCAGCATCAGTTATTAAAGAGGCTATCCCTTTCCCATTGTATGTTCTTGGCACCTTTGTCAAAAATGAGTTGTCTGTAAACATGTGAGTTAGTTCTGGGCTGTCTATTCTTTCCATTTGTCTATTTGTCTATTTTTATGCCAGTGCCATGCTGTTTTGGTTACTGCAGCTTTATAGTATATTTTGAAGTCAGGAATTGTGATGTCTCCAACTTTGTCCTTTTTGATCAAGATTCCTTTCTCTACATAGGATCTTTTATGGTTCCACAGAAATTTTAAGATCACTTTTTCTATTTCTGCAAAGATTGTCATTGATATTTTGATAGGGATGTGTAGATCACTTTAGGTAATATGGACATTTTGATGATATTAATTCTTCCAACCCATGAACATGGAATATCTTTCCACTTATTTATGTCTTCACTTTTTTTCACCAATTTTTATAGTTGTCATTTTAGAGGTCTTTCACCTTTGTTAAACTTACTCTTTGTTATTTCATTTATTTTTGGTAGTTATTGGGCATGTGATTACTTTCTTGATTTCTTCTTCAGCTATTTCATTATTGATGTATAGGAAGGCTATTGATTTTTGTGTGTTTATTTTGTATCCTGCCACCATGCTGAATTCATGTATTAGTTCTAGTAAGTTTTTGGTGGAGTCTTTAGGGTTTTTTGTGTACAGGATCATCTTATCTGCAGATAGGGATAGTTTGATTTCCTGCTTTCTGATTTGGATACCCTTTATTGCTTTCTCTTGCCTTATTACACTGGCTAGAACTTCCAGTACTATGTTGAATAAGAGTGGGAAAGTGCGCATCCCCATCTAGTTTCAGATCTTAGGGAAAAAGTCTCCAATTTTTTTCCATTCAGTGCAATACTAGCTGTGGATTTGCCATTTACAGCCTGTATCCTCTATTGTGTTGAGGCATATTCCTTCTATACCTAATATGTAGAATGATTTTATCATGAAGTGGTGCTGAATTTTATCAAATTTTTTTTCTGCATTTATTGAAATTATTTTGTTTTATTCCCTTCATTTTGTTGATGTGATGTATCACATTTATTGATTTGCAAATGTTGAACCATCCTTGCATCCCTGGGATGAATACTAATTGGCCATAATGGATGATCTTTTTAATGTGTCATTGGACTCTGTTTGCAAGTATTTTGTTGAGGACCTTTGCATCTGTGTTCATTAGGGATATTGTTATATAGTTTTCTTTTTTTGTTGTATCCTTTTCTGGTTTGGGTATCTAATTAATATTGTCCTTGCAGAATTAGTTTGTAAATATTCCCTTCTCTTCAATATTTTGGAAGAGTTTGAGAAGAATTGGTGTTAGTTCTTTAAATATTTGGTGGAAAATTTTACAGTAATGCCATATGGTCCCGGGGTTTTCTTTGCTGGAAGACTTTTTATTATGACCTCAATCTCATTACTCAGTTATTACTGGTATGCTTAAGTTTTCTAGTTACTCATCATCCAACCTTAGTAAGTTGTATCTGTCCAGGAATTTATCCAATTCTTCCAGGTCTTCGGATTTCTCGTATATGGTTATTCGTAGTACTTTCTTATAATCCTTTGTATTTCTGTGTTATCAGTTGTAATGTTTCCCTTTTCATCTCTAATTTTATTTGAGCCCTCTCTCTCTGTTTTCTGTTGGTCTAGCTAAAAGTTTATTGATTTTATCTTTTCAAAAAAACAATTCTATATTTTTTATTCTCTAATTCATTTATTTCTGCTCTGATCTTTGTTATTTTTCTCCTTCTACTGATTTGCAGTTTGGTTTGTTTCTTTTTTTTTTTTTTTGGTCCTTGAGGTATAATGTTAGGTTATTTACTCAAAGTCTCTCTTCTTTTTTAAAAAATTTTATATTGTCGATATACATTGTGGCTGATTATTGCTCCCCATCACCAAAACCTCCCTCCCTCCTCCCTCCCCCCTCCCCCCCAACAATGTCCTTTCTGTTTGCTTGTCGTATCAACTTCAAGTAATTGTGGTTGTTATATCTTCTCCCCCCCCACGCGGTTTTGTGTGTGTGTGTGTGTGTGTGTGTGTGTGTGTGTGTGTGTGTGAATTTATATATTAATTTTTAGCTCCCACCAATAAGTGAGAACATGTGGTATTTCTCTTTCTGTGCCTGATTGTTTCATTTAATATAATTCTCTCAAGGTCCATCCATGTTGTTGCAAATGGCAGTATTTCATTCCTTTTTATAGCTGAATAGTATTCCATTGTGTAGATGTACCACATTTTCCGTATCCACTCATCTGATGATGGACAATTGGGCTGGTTCCAACTCTTGGCTATTGTAAAGAGTGCTGCGATGAACATTGGGGAACAGGTATACCTTCGACTTGATGATTTCCATTCCTCTGGGTATATTCCCAACAGTGGGATAGCTGGGTCGTATGGTAGATCTATCTGCAATTGTTTGAGGAACCTCCATACCATTTTCCATAGAGGCTGCACCATTTTGCAGTCCCACCAACAATGTATGAGAGTTCCTTTTTTCCGCAACCTCACCAGCATTTATCGTTCAGAGTCTTTTGGATTTTAGCCATCCTAACTGGGGTTAGGTGGTATCTCAGTGTGGTTTTGATTTGCATTTCCCGGATGCTGAGTGATGTTGAGCATTTTTTCATATGTCTGTTGGCCATTTGTATATCTTTCATAGAGAAATGCCTACTTAGCTCTTTTGCCCATTTTTTAATTGGGTTGCGTGTTTTCTTCTTGTAAAGTTGTGTGAGTTCCTTATATATTCTGGATATTAATCCTTTGTCAGATGTATATTTTGCAAATATTTTCTCCCACTCTGTTGGTTGTCTTTTAGCTCTGTTAATTGTTTCTTTTGCTGTGCAGAAGCTTTTTCATTTGATATAATCCCATTTGTTTATTTTTCCTTTGGTTGCCCGTGCTTTTGGGGTCGTATTCATGAAGTCTGTGTCCAGTCCTATTTCCTGAAGTGTTTCTCCTATGTTTTCCTTAAGAAGTTTTATTGTTTCAGGGTGTATATTTAAATCCTTAATCCATTTTGATTTGATTTTAGTATATGGTGAGAGGTATGGATCTAGTTTCATTCTCCTGCATATGGATATCCAGTTTTCCCAGCACCATTTGCTGAAGAGGCACTCCCTTCCCCAGTGAATAGGCCTGGTGCCTTTGTCAAAGATCAGCTGGCAGTAAGTGTGTGGGTTGATTTCTGGATTCTCTATTCTATTCCATTGGTCAGTGTGTCTGTTTTTATGCCAGTACCATACTGTTTTGGTTATTATAGCTTTGTAGTATAGCTTAAAGTCAGGTAGTGTTATGCCTCCAGCTTTATTTTTTTTGCTCAGCATTGCTTTGGCTATGCGTGGTCTTTTATTGTTCCATATAAATGTCTGGATAGTTCTTTCCATTTCTGAGAAAAATGTCTTTGGAATTTTGATGGGGATTGCATTGAATTTGTATATCACTTTGGGTAGTATGGACATTTTCACTATGTTGATTCTTCCAATCCAAGAGCATGGGATATCTTTCCATCTTCTTGTATCCTCTCTAATTTCTCTCAGCAGTGGTTTGTAGTTCTCATTATAGAGATTTTTCACCTCCTTGGTTAACTCAATTCCTAAGTATTTTATTTTTTTGGTGGCTATTGTAAATGGGCAGGCTTTCTTGATTTCTCGTTCTGCATGTTCACTATTGGAGAAAAGAAATGCTACTGATTTTTGTGTGTTGATTTTGTATCCTGCAACTGTGCTGAAATCATTTATCAATTCCAGCAGTTTTTTTGTAGAGGTCTTAGGCTGTTCGATATATAGGATCATGTCATCGGCAGACAGGGACAGTTGGACTTCATCTTTTCCAATCTGGGTGCCCTTTATTTCCTTCTCTTCTCTGATTGCTCTGGCTGCTACTTTCAACACTATGTTGAATAGGAGTGGTGAGAGTGGGCATCCTTGTCTAGTTCCATTCTTAAAGGAAAAGCTTTCAGCTTTTCCCCATTCAGGATGATATTGGCAGTGGGTTTGGCATATATGGCTTTAATTATGTTGAGATACTTTCCTTCTATACCTAACTTATAGAGGGTCTTTGTCATGAATGAGTGCTGAACTTTATCAAATGCTTTTTCAGCATCTATAGAGATGATCATATGGTCCTTGTGTTTGAGTTTATTAATATGGTGTGTCACATTTATTGATTTGCGTATGTTGAACCAACCTTGCATCCCTGGGATGAATCCCACTTGATCGTGGTGAATAATTTTATGTATGTGTTGCTGTATTCTGTTTGCTAGTATTTTAGTGAGGATTTTTGCATCTATATTCATCAAGGATATCGGCCTGTAGTTTTCTTTTTTGGTTATATCTTTACCTGGTTTTGGTATCAGGATGATGTTTGCTTCATAGAATGAGTTTGGGAGATTTGTGTCCATTTCAATCTTTTGGAATAGTTTGTAAAGAATCGGTGTCAATTCCTCTTTGAATGTTTGGTAAAATTCTGCTGTGAATCCATCTGGTCCTGGGCTTTTCTTTGTTGGGAGCCTTCTGATAACAGCTTCAATCTCCTTTATTGTTATTGGTCTGTTCAAATTTTCTACGTCTTCACGGTTCAGTTTTGGCAGCTTGTGTGTGTCCAGAAATTTATCCATTTCCTCCAGATTTTCAAATTTGTTGGCGTATAGTTGTTTATAGTAGTCTCGAATGATTCCTTGTATTTCAGATGAATCAGTTGTAATATCGCCTTTTTCATTTCTAATTTTTGTTATTTGAGTCTTCTCTCTTCTTTTTTTTGTTAGCCATGCTAATGGTTTGTCAATTTTATTTATCTTTTCAAAAAACCAACTTTTTGATTCATTGATCTTTTGAATTGTTTTTTGGTTTTCGATTTCATTCAGTTCTGCTCTGATCTTAATGATTTCCTTCTGTCTGCTAACTTTACGTTTGGATTGTTCTTGTTTTTCTAGTTCTTTAAGGTGAAGTGTTAGGTTGTTCACTTGCCATCTTTCCATTCTTCTGAAGTGAGCATTTAATGCAATTAATTTCCCCCTTAATACTGCTTTTGCGGTATCCCACAGGTTTTGGTATGATGTATCATTGTTTTCATTAGTTTCAATAAATTTTTTGATGTCCTGCTTGATTTCTTCTTGGACCCATATGTCATTAAGTAGAATGCTGTTTAATTTCCATGTGTTTGTATAGTTTCCAGAGTTTCGTTTGTTATTAATTTCTAGTTTTAATCCATTGTGGTCTGAGAAGATAATTCCAATTTTTTTGAATTTATTGAGACTTGATTTGTGACCTAATATGTGATCTATCCTGGAGAATGATCCATGTGCTGATGAGAAGAATGAATATTCTGAGGTTGTTGGATGGAATGTTCTGTAGATATCTGCCAATTCCAATTGGTCTAGAGTCTTGTATAGATCTTGTGTTTCTCTACTGATTCTTTGCCTAGATGATCTGTCTAATATTGACAGTGGGGTGTTCAGGTCCCCTGCTATTATGGTATTAGTGTCTATTTCCTTCTTTAGGTCTAATAGAGTTTGTTTTATAAATCTGGCTGCTCCAACATTGGGTGCATACATATTTATGATTGTTATGTCTTCTTGATGGATCAGTCCTTTTATCATTAAGTAGTGTCCCTCATTGTCTCTTTTTATGGTTTTTAGTTTAAAGTCTATTTTGTCAGATATAAGAATAGCTACTCCAGCTCGTTTTTCTTTTCTGTTTGCATGGTAAATCTTTTTCCATCCTTTCACTCTTAGTCTATGTGAATCTTTATGGGTAACTTGGGTCTCTTGTAGGCAGCATATAGTTGGGTCCTCCTTTTTGATCCAGTCAGCCAGTCTGTGTCTTTTGATTGGGGAATTCAAGCCTTTTACATTAAGAGTTGTTATTGAAAGGTGTTGATTTATTCCTAGCATTTTATTGGTTGTTTGGTTGTCTTAGGTGTCGTTTGTTCCTTGCTTTCTGATTTACTGTTTGGTTTCTGTGTTTGTTGGTTCCTTAAGTTGTAGATAGCCTTTTTGTTTGCTTGTTTTCTCTTCATGAATGCCATTTTTATTATACTAGTGGGTTTTGATTTTTCTTGGGTTTTTATGGCAGTGGTAGTTATTTTTCAGGAACCAAACCGAGTACTCCCTTGAGGATTTCTTGTAAGGGTGGTCGTGTGGTAGTGAACTCCCGCAGTTTTTGTTTGTCTGAGAAATATACTATTTGCCCCTCATTTCGGAAGGATAGCCTTGCAGGGTAGAGTATTCTTGGCTGGCAATCTTTGTCTTTTAGTATTTTGAAAATATCATCCCATTCCTTTCTAGCTTTTAGGGTTTGTGATGAAAAGTCTGATGTTAACCTGATTGGGGCTCCCTTATAGGTGATTTGACGCTTCTCTCTTGCAGCTTTTAAGATTCTCTCTTTGTCTCTGAGTTTTGCCAATTTGACTATAACATGTCTTGGAGAAGGCCTTTTTGGGTTGAATACGTTTGGAGATCGTTGAGCTTCCTGGATCTGAAGATCTGTGATTTTTCCTATACCTGGGAAGTTTTCTGCCACTATTTTGTTGAATATGTTTTCAATGGAATCTCCATTTTCCTCCCCTTCTGGAATACCCATGACTCGGATATTTGAGCGCTTGAGGTTGTCTGATATCTCTCTCAGATTTTTTTCAATGTCTTTGATTCTTTTTTCTTTCTTTTTGTCTGCTTGTGTTATTTCAAACAGCCCATCTTCAAGTTCAGAGGTTCTCTCTTCAACTTCGACAAGCCTGCTGGTTAAACTCTCCGTTGTGTTTTTTATTTCGCTGAATAACTTCTTCAGTTCAGCAAGTTCTGCTACATTTTTTTTCAGGACATTGATTTCCTTGTACATTTCCTCTTTCAGATCCTGTATACTTTTCCTTCTTTCATCATGATGTCTAGCTGAGTTTTCTTGTATCTCATTCAGTTTCCTTACAATTATCACTTGAAATTCCTTGTCAGTCATTTCAAGGGCTTCTTGTTCTATAGGATCTAGAGTTTGAGATTTATTCACTTTTGGTGGTGTACTTTCTTGATTTTTTGTATTTCTGGTATCTTTTTTTTGATGTTTATTCATTGTGGCAGGGGGTTTCACAGTCCACCAGTTTGAGACTAATGACTAACTAAGATGTTGCTGTGGTTGCCAATTTGGTATGGCTACCTCCCTGACTGCTCAGTTGGCCTCTAGTGCCTTGTGTGTATGGTTGCCTCGGGTATTGGGCTTCTCCGGGGAGCCACCTTTCTGGTCAGCTTGGACTCTGCTGGGCTGCTGGATCACGTACCACAGGGTGTGTGATCTCTGTTGAGCTTTCACTTCCTGTGCAGGACTTCTCCCTGTTCTGTGTGCTCTGGCCCAGGCTGTTGGATCGTGCAGTGGCAACCCCACAGGGTGCGTGGTTTCTGTCGAGTCTCCGCGTCCCTGGCCACACGTCTCCCCGCTCTCTGTGCACTGTGCTGGGCTGGGACGTGTCTTCTGCAACCCTCGTCTATCAGCTGGGCCTTCAAGACCCTGCTCGGCACCGCCTCGCCCAGGAAGTCTACCAGGTTTCTTGTAGGCACAGACAACCGGTCGCTCTGGGTGCCTTTGTAGCACTGTGTAGATCTTTCTCGGGACTTATTCACCTTTGTATCCCCCCTGGCATAGACCGAATCTAGCGCCCGCCTGCAGCCAGCTCTCCAGGAGGTTCAAGCAGACTTGGGAACTCTCCTACCACACCATTCCCAATCAGAAATTGGCTAGGCTTTTTTCTGAACTGGTGGCCACAGAGATGGTATCTGCCTCCCAGTAACAGGAAGTTTACCAGGGGCCGGAGTCCAGGGTGTGGTGAAGTGACAGTCGGCCCTGCCCGTACTTCCTTGCCCTCCCGACACTTGCCGGGGATGCCCCACGCCACCAGCCCCACCAGAGAACCGCGGAGGGAGTGGGAAGGGAGGCCGGCCCGCAGGCTCCGGAAAGCCCCACGCCGGGGCAAGCAAGTGGGAAGGCTCAGTGAGGGGCCGAGCTGGGCGGAGCTGCCAGCACCTGGGAAAACGGAGGCAGCCCTAGGGCGGTGAGTGACCCGGTGATGCAGGCGGAAGCCGGGTGGGCATCAGCCCCCCGAGCAGGGCAGGGCCAGGGGTCACTCACAGAGCTGTGCCAGGTCGGGTGCTCACTCTCTGCCTCTGGTTTGTCGCCTTCCCCATTCTCGGCCGCTGCCGCCTCGGGCTGTTCAGTCGGTCCCGCAGCGTGGCTCGGGCGCTCCCAGGAATCTTCTTTTATGCCGGCCTGAAACCTCGAATCCTGAATAGGGCAGCTGGCCGCCTTCAGCGCGGCCCCGGCCTCCGGGATCCTGTCTGCATCCACAGCAGCCCTGGTGCCGTGTTCCCTGTTTAGAGACTCGCTTTTGCAGCTAAGAAACAGTTCTTTCCTCCTCCACACTTCAAAGCTATTGCCTGTAAATGAGGCAGCCTCTCCTACCGGGGGCAAAGTGGCGGTCAGCCCCCACGACCGGCCAACAGCAGCGGTCCTCCCTTAAGAGATGGTGAGAGAAAGGTCCACAAGTTTCCCGGCTGCCTGAGTCCCAGTGGCCGCCTTTTCCACCTCAGCTACTCCGCGCCAGCCGCCGCAGCCACCGCCATCTTGAAACCCCTCTCTTCTTTTTTGATGTAAGTATTTATTGCTATATACTTTCATCTAAGAACTGCTTTTGCTATATCCCATAGATTCTTGTGTATGATGTTTTCATTTGCATTTGTCTCCAGAAATTCTTTAATTTTCCTTTTGATTTCTTCTCTGATCCATTCATTACTTAGGATCACGTTATTCAATTTCCATGTATTCGTATGGTTTCTATTGTACCTTTGGTTATTGATTTCTAGTTTTTTCCCATTGTGTTCAGACATCATAGTTGATATGATTTCAGTTTTTTAAAATTTGTTTAGGCTTTTTTTGTGACATTACATATGGTCTATTTTAGGGAATGTTCCATATGCTGCTGAGAAGAATGTGTATTCTGTGGCTGTTGGATGAAATGTTCTACGTATGCCTGTTAGGTCCAATTGGTTTAGAGTAGAGATTAATTCTGACATTTCCTGGTTAATTTTCTGTCTGGATGATTTGTCCTTTGCTGAAAGTGAGGTATTAAAGTCCCCAGTTATTATTGTGTTAAAGTCTATTTCTCCTGTTAGGGCTATTAGTAATCGCTTTATATAACTGGGTGCTCTGGAGTTGGGTGTGTATATATAAAGAATTGTTATAGCATCTTGTTGAATTGATCCTTTTATCATTATATGACATTCCTTATCTTTTTTCACTTTCCTTGGCTTGAAGTCTATTTTATCTGATCTAAGTTTAGCTAGTCTTGCTCTTTTTTGGTTTCCATTTGCATGAAATATCCTTTTCCATCCCTTCACTTTCAGTCAGTGTGTGTCTTTAAAGGTGAAGTGAATTTCTTGTAGGCAGTATACTGTTGGTTCCTGTTTTATAATCCATTGAGCCACTCTGTGTCTTTAATTGGGATATTTAATTCATTTACATCTAGAGTTATTATTGATATATAGGGATTTGTTACTGACTTTTTTTTTTTTTTACTTTATTTCTGGTTGTTTTATTGATCCTTTCTTTCCCTCCTGATATTACTGTCTTCCATTATGATTTAGTGGTTTTCTCCAGCAGTGTATTTTGATCTCTTGCTACTTATTTTCAGTATGTCTCATAAAAGTTTTTATGTTATGGTTACCATGAGGCTTACAAAAAATGTGCTATAGTTATAACAGATTATTTTAAACTAATGACAGTTCAACTTTTATATCTAAGAAAAAAAGAAAGAATCAAAGCCAATTCTACACTTTGGCATCATTCCCCCTCACTTTTTGACAACTTATTGTTTCTAGTAACATCTTTTAATATTGCCTATCTACCTCTTACACAGTTGTACTTGTTGTCTTGTTAGGCTTGTCCTTTAATTTTCACACTAAAAGTGTAAGTGTTTTATTCACCCCTCCTTATGACATTGGAGTATTCTGAGGGTATCTGTGAACTTACTTTACTAATGAGTTATGTACCTTCAGATGTTTTCTTGCTGCTCCTTAGTGTCATCTCCTTTCAGATTGAAGAACTCCCTTTAGCATTTCTTGTAAGTCATGTCTGGTTTTGGTGAATTCCCTTAGCTTTTGTTTGTCTGGGAAAAACTTTTTATCTCCTTCACATTTAAAAGTTAGTCTTACCAGATACAGAATTCTTGGCTGACAGTCTTTTTTCTTCAGCACTCTGAATATATCACCCCATTCTCTTCTGGACTGTAGGGTTTCTACTGAGAAATCCACTGAGAGACATGTTGGGGCTCTGTTGAATTTTATGTGTTTCTTTTCTCTTGCTGCTTTCAGTATTCTTTCTTTGTCTCTGGTTTTTGATAATTTAATTATGATGTGCTTACGGTGTACCTCCTTGGATTGAAGGATTGGTGACCTCTGAGCTTCCTAAACCTGGATGCTGTCATCTTTCTAAATACTTGTGAAATTTTCAGCCATTATCTCCTTGAATATGCTTTTTGCATCTCTTTTTTCCTTCTCTTTGAGGTATGCCACTTATGTGGGTTTATTGCATTTGAGGAAGTCCTATATTTGCTGTATTTCTGTTTTATTTTTTCTTACTCTTTTTTCTTTCTGTTTCTCTGATTTGATAATTTCATATGTTTTATGTTCAAGCTCACTGATTCTTTTCTCGGTTTAATTATGTCTGCTATTGGAGCTTTCTTTTGAGTTTTTCAGATCAGATAATGTGTTCTTTATTTCTAGAATTTCTACTTGGTATTTTTTAAATTTATTCAATTCCTTTGTCAAGTTTCTCATTCTGCTCTTGGATTGTTCCCAGATATGATTTAATCTTCTGTCTGTATTTTCTTGTGATTCCCTGAACATCCCTTAAGGATGTTCATTCTTATTCTGAAGGGTTATTCTGAATTCATTCTGAATCCATTGTTGGTGTTTGGTTTGTTTCCTTTGGTGGTATCATATACCTCTGTTCTTTCTCTATCTTTGTGTCTTTACGTTGTTCCCCAGCATTTGAGGAGACTACTACTCTCCTAGGTTTTATAGGTGTTCTTTGGTGGTGTTAGACTTTACTGTTTAATATCAGAGCTTTATCTCTGATCTGTGGGAGATCTTTTTTTTTTTTTTTTTTTTTTTTTTGGTTTGTTTGTTTATTCAGTTCCCTGTTGGACTTTTAGCTATCACGACCACTTAAATGCTGCTCAGGAACTGATTTGTTGTCTTTTGATCAATTCCCAAATTGGGGGAACTTCCTGTGGAGACCAGCACTTAAGCACCTCAACCTCAGTTGAGCTAAACTGCTGCTTTGCTGCTGATTCTCTGGGGAAAGTTTTTTGTGCAGCTCAAAATTTAACTGTTGGACTTTTAATCACTTCCAGATCCTGTAAGGTCAGATACACCTGGGTTGTATGGAAATTCTGGCCCACGACTTAGTCATTCCAGGAAATTGTGCCCCTGCAATTCCATCTCCCTAACCAGTCTCCACTCAGAGGGCCTGTGCCGATTGAAATGTACATCTGCCATTATGTGTATTTAGCAAGATTTAAAGTTTCACGGTCAATATGTAAAATTCTAGTCCCTTTCCGTATACTAGCAATAAGCAATCAGAATTTGAAATAAATAACACCATTTACAAAAACATCAAAAGTTATGAAAAACTTACGAATAAGTCTGCCAAAAGATGTACAAGATATGTTCACTGAAATCTACAAAACCTTGCTGAGAGAAATTAAAGGAGATCTAAGTAATTGGGGATACATAACTTGTTAAAAAAAAAAACTCAATGTTTTACAGATGTCAATTCTTTCAATACTGATGTATAACTAAACACAATCACAATCAAAATTTTGGCAGGTATTTTTGGAAATGAATTAATTGATTCTGAAATTCATCTGGAAATGCAAATGACCTAGAATATTTCAAATTATTGTGAAAAAAAGAATAAAGTTGAAGAACTCACACAATCTGACTTCAATGCTTATTATAAAATCACATTAATCAAGACAATGTGGTATTGGTATAAATACAAATAAATGAATGCAATAGACTAGAGAGCTTAGAAATAGACCCATCCATATGTGGTCAACTGATTTTTCACAAAGGTGCACAGGCAATTCAGTGTAAAACAAATAGTATTTTCAGCAAATGGTGCTGTGACTATTGGATATTCACATGTAGAAAAGTAAACTTTAGTCTTTCTAGAAGAAAACATAGATGAAAAATTTTGTGACCTTGGGTAAGGCAAAGATTTCTTATGTATGACATCAAAAGCACAATCCATAAAATAAAATTAATAAATTTAACTCTGTCAAAACTTAAACTGCTGCTCTTTGAAAGGCAAGGTTAAGAAAATTAAAAGACAATCCGACTGGAAGAAGTACTTTTAATGCACATATCTGTTTAATAAAGAACTAGTGTCTAGAACACATAAACAAATTTTAAGATACAACAATAATAAAAGGAAAACTCAATAACAAAACGGAAAAAAAATCGAACAGACACTTTACCAAAGAAAGTATATGGATAGGGAATAAATACATGAAAAAATGCTCAACATCATTAGTCATTATGGAAATACTAATAACACAATAAGGTACAATATCAAACCTATTCGAAAGGCTAAAATTAAAAATGCTGACCATATCATGTGTTTGCAAGGATATGGAAAAACTGGAACTCTCACACAGTGTTGTGGAAACTTAAAATGATACAACTGCCTTGGAAAACCGGCACCATCTTAAAAGGTTAGATATATATCTATCACAAAATCCATTCATTTCACTCCTAGGTAAATACTCAAGAGAAATGAAAGCATGTGTCCATAAAAACACTTGTACACAAATGTTCAGAGAAATTTGAGGTATAATAGCCAGAAAACTTGAAACAAACCCAAGTTCTATCAACAGGTTAATGGACAAATGAATTGTGGTAAAGCCATACTGTTAAATATTAGTCAACAATAAGAAGGAAAAAAACTACTGAAACACACAACATGAATGATTCTCAAAATAATAATTGTATGTGAAAAAATTCAGACCTCTCCCCCCAAAAAAGAATAAAAATTTTTGGTATAATTTATATAAAATTTTAGAAACTGCAAACTAACCTATAGGAACAGAAAGCATCAATTAAGCTGTAGTTGGGTAGGAAATGAGAAAACTTTTAGAAATGTTGGATGTGTCGATTATCTTGATCTTGGTGACAGTTTCAATGGTTTGTGTGTGTATTAAAATTGATCAATTTATACACTTAAAATATGTACCATTTATTGTATGCTAATTATACCTCAATAAAGCTATTTTGAAAAAATAGCATGGCAAATTCATATTTGCAGAGTAACCACCAATGTATTTTTCCAAATACATTGCAATCCTCTAAATAAAGTAAATATCTTCTTCATGGAGCAAAAGTGTATTAGTAAGTGGAGATGAATCTAAACGTCTGTGTCTAGAAAGGGCAAAGGTAATAAAAAGCTACAATCCTGCTGGATAACGGAGACTAAAATTTGCCCCCTATGGAGTAGGAAACCAGAACCAATCTCACAATTAAAAACCAGTGGTGTGGTGGACCTCTCCCACTTGTAGAGAGGCAAAACACTATTATGGTTATGAATTATGTAAAACTTCTTAATTAGAGGAGAAGGAAGAAGTAGACACAGATTCTTAGCCAGACCTTGGCCAAGCCACCCAGATAATGACCAGATCTGCGATATCTTGAATATAAAAACAGAGTAGAAGCCATTAATCTTAATATCAGACTAGATTGTGGACTAGAGGTCTCGGGGCTGATTGCAGTCACTTTTAAAACTACTATAGAAGGAGGAGTAAGGTAAAAATAGTGCATTTCCACAGAAGATGAGTATACAAGACAAAAATCAAAAAGCAGAAGGAAATGTAAATTCAGACAGACACCAAAATTAACAATAAAGAAATTAATTCATCAGAGATTAAATAAAGCCAATAGTGCAAATTAAAATGACTTTAAATAACAGTTATTATATCACATAGATGAACTAAAGAATAATATTCTCCACAGAAAAACAGGAAATCCTAAAACAACAGAAAGAAACGAGAAAAGAAAAAGAATAGGCAATATGAAAAAGAACCAGCAATCATGGAAATAAATACAGTTAACTCCTATATCTGACACAAAGAAGAGTAGTGAATTACAAATAAATATTGAAAAATGTACTCCAAACAAACCACAGATAAATAATTTTTTTAAATAAAAAAGTGCAATTTTTAAAAGGCATCATTACTGTATCTAAAGAGTACTAATCTTTCATGAGTATTTCAACTGATTATCTCATTTTTTCAACTCATTTAGTTTGGTTGTAAAGTTCCATTAAAACAAAAATTGCATTTTTAAAAAGTGAAAGAGAAGTCAAAAGGTGTGGAGCTTAAACTGATACCCTGCAGCATAGAACTCAGAAGAAGAACAAAAAAGAAATGATGAAAACATAATTTAAAGAACTAATATCATAATTTTTCATATTTGAGAAAAGCCATAAGTCCTCAGATTGAACATGTAAATAAAAATAAATTTATACTAAAATCTGTTATCATAAAACTGTGGCATACTGAATATAAAGAAACAGTCTTTACCACAAAGATACATGATTTTGTACATTTCTAGAAAACATATGTTCCACAGCATGTTATCAACCAGATCCTTGATTGTCCCTGAGAAGATCCCTAAAACAAGGCAACTAGTAATTCAAAGACTTTGTCCTTTCACTTTCTTTGGGGTTTTATTTGGTTAGCAGAAGACTTTAATTCAACGTAGCCAAATTCATCAACGTTTTCTTTTATGGTTTGCACTTTCCTCATCTTGTGTAAGAAAATGTTTAATCCTCCTACAGATATATTTTGCTTCCTTAGTCTCTGGATGCATGTTTTTCATCAGTTCTGGAAAATTCATAGCTGTCATTTCTTTAAATATTGTCTCTTTTTCATTTCTCTATGATCTCTTCTGAGACTCCAACTAAACGTATGTTAGTCCTTCTCATTCAAATATATATATGCACACGGATCTGTGTATGTATAACAAAGAAACGTGCACACACACATACAGAAAGGCACTTCACAAATTTCACAGAAAAATAGAATCAGAAGATAATGCAAATCTTGCCATAAAGTTTTTTAAGCACCTTCATATATAATCCTTTTTACTATTTCAACTTTCAACTTTGTGTGTTTAAGGGTTGTTTTATTTCAAATTTAGTTATTGTTTACTTTAGTATCCAGAAGTTTCATTTGTTCCTTTAAATTTTTTAAAAATTTCTAATAGCTTTTGTTTTCAAGTGCATAAAGAGTTCTTCTGTATTCTGCACCTGACAACTTCAGCATCTTCAGTCTTGAGCAATCTAAATCAGCTGTGTTTTGTTTTGTTTTCTTTGACCTTGTTCTTTTTGCTGTCACTCGTAATAGTTGGCTTCTTGCTTGTTGGGTAATCTGTGGGAGGCCTAAATGCCTAAAATGGGGAAGTTCTGTTCTGATTTTACTAGTTGTAGAATGAAATGATACTAAAAGCAGAACTCTAAAAATGAGTAATAAATATCCCTATTTTGCAGGATAGACAGAGAAGGAAATGCTGTAACTGCAGAAGCCAGTTAAATTACTGTTTATTGAGTACTCATTTTGCAAAGTATTATATTATATACTTTCCCTATGTAATCTCACTTGTTCCTTCATACACTCTGAGATAGGTAGGTAGGTGCCTGTAACTCCATTTTATACATAAATAGAGGACCAGTGAGGTCTTGTTACTTGACTGTGTTCATACAACAAATCAGTGATAGAGTCAGGATTCAAACCCAGGTATGTCTGTCCAAAAAATGTATTAGTGTTTAAGTGAGAATATTTGCTTTTGAAAGTAGACAGATCTCCTTTTGAGTCCTTACTTATAATGCCTAATGTGGCTTTGAACTGTATTGCAACCCCACTGATACTCCATTCCTCAACTGCATAATTGTTTTCATTCTTACTTCAGAGGGTTGACGTGAGACATTAACATAGGGCTGAATAAATATTATTAAAATTGTTGTTGTTAATATCTTCAGTTCTTATTTTCCCTCCAATAGCACACACTGTAGTCTAAACTGTGATTATCATAGAAATGCAGTATAGCAAATAAATGTCTATATGCAAAGCTTTTTCCTAAGTTCTAGTCTCATATCCAACCACATATTTTTGACATCTCTCCCTACAATTCAGCCTAAACTCAATCTTCTCCCAAATGATACCTCCTCATCCTCCTTGCTTCTCAGAGAAAACTATCACCCAACCTATTTCGCAAGCAAGAGACCTAGGACTCCTCTTCCAGTGACCACCATGTCCAGTAGGCTCACTTCTTCCCATGCCCAATGACACACCTCAATTCAAACAATTATCATTGCTTCTCAGAATTATGTAACTGTCTTTTAACATGTTCCATTGCCTCCTGTCATGCCTTAACCAATTCACTTTCTACACTGTCTCAAAGTTTTCTTTCTAAAACATATATTTAATTCTGTAATTCTGCTTAAAATAGTTTACCAGAATCCCCCATTTTCAGAATAACCTCCAAGTTTCTTAATACATATGTAAGATCCCTCTTGAACTGGCCGTGGCCTACTTTCCTAGTTTCATCTTCCACAGTTTTTCTCTTCACGCATTCTATTTCATTCCTATCAAAGTGTTCCTTTGAGTTATTTTAGGTATGCATGACCTTGCATCACTCTTGGGAGTTCTTTCTGTGTCAACTCTGGGCCTTCACCTCTGTCATACCCACTGACAGAATTGCCTCTATTCTTCAAAAAGCTAACTCCTTTTTATATTGGCACACTTTAGTTTGAAGTAAATGTTTGTTGAATAAATAACTGCTTGGATAAATAAATAATTGTAGCAAGATGCCTGCAAAAGTTGTACCTATATTAAGAACGAGTATTCTGAGAACTAGTATTCTGAGAAATATTTGATTCTATAGTAAAAAGTAGTGGAATTAAACAAGTTTGTTTCAAAGAAAACAGGCCAGAGTGGAAGAGGAAGGATTTCTAAGATTATGTTATAAAACACTGTAAGTTTTCAATAGCCAGGTCCCTGGGCTCATGACCAAGTTCTAGCATGAAAGTGCCACAGAGAAGGTAGAATTTACTAGAGGCAGACTTCTGTGTGACTGTTATTCTGATCATTAACTTTGTATGATCTAGGAAGCATAGTCTTCAGTGGCAAAAAGGCTTAAGCCAATACAAGTTTTGACAAAGGTAAAAAGATTAAAATAATGAGGAAGACATTTAACAGGAGATAGTGAAGAGGAGGAATGTGTCAGAATAGGTGTGTCATGGAATAAAGGAGAAAAATGCCTTTAGGTAAGTTACTGAGTCCTCATACAACAGAAAGAAAGATTTTTCCCCATCTGGGAAAGGTTTCAGACCCCATGTTCTAATGGAATAATTATGAGTTAGGAAATTGTGGTTGTGCTAAGTAAAGTGGAGAAAGAAAATACGTCTCTAAAAATATACCTTTAATAATGAAAATATGTTGCTAATTAAACTATAAAGTGAGAACTATTGGTAAACATATTAAAAAGTTTGTATGTGTGTGTTATGTAACATTGAGAAGACATGTTTCTAGCAAGAAAAATAATAATAGCTAACTTATTGAGCAATTACTACGTGCTAGCACTACAGTAAAATGTTTACAGGTATTAGAACTTTTGATTCCCAAAACATCCATATGAGAAGTGTTTCTTTACTTGATAGTTATGGTGCAAAATGTTAAGCAATTTAATCAGTTACACAAATAACAAGTAGAGGAGCCGGGATTCAAACCCAGGAACCCTGCTGTAATACCTATGCTTTCAAATATTGTGCCACACGCAAGTGAGGTAAGCCTGTTAATTTAAGAGCAGCACTGTTGGAATCTGTTAGCCCAGGAATTTTCTTTTCCCCCTACTCATGTACTTTGGCTATTACAGCAGTCAAGTCATAAAACCTTCCTATGAAGGGCCGAGCCTGTGGCGCACTCGGGAGAGTGCAGCGCTTGGGAGCGCAGCGACGCTCTCGCGCGGGTTCGGATCCTATATAGGAATGGCTGAGTGCCGGTCACGAAAACGACAAAAGAAAAAAAAAAAAAAAAAAACCTTCCTATGAAGAAGGAAGTCTTTTAGCTACCCTACCTTTAAAATGGGGCTAATCTTATACAATCATGCTCACCTTGCCTCAGAGATTATATGGTTGAATGTTTATAACATGCTTTGAAATGTGTTAATGAAAGCTGTGCTGCAAAGAAAAAAATAAAAATAAAGGTGCACATCCCAGAAAAATTAACCCAAACGGCTTAATGGTTGTCAGTACCTAATATTTTGTAGTCTATTGGACTGATACATTTGCTTTAAGTGTACTTTACCATTGAATAAGTGGTTAATATTGGTAATCTATTAGTAGAAGGTAAATAAGAAAAGCTATGTGAGCTAGAGTTTTCTTTTCATCTGGCCTTTCATATTTTACCTTAATCCTTCGTTTATTATCTATCTTGCTTCAATACTGTCCTTTTGTGAAGACCGAGGTATGAGGTTTTGCGAAGCTATGTGAGACAATATAAATCTGTGTACTAGCCAGCAAGCGTTATTTTTCTCATTCTACTGATGTTTGAATATAGAATTGTGGCATGTGTTCCTCTCTCTCGAAAGCAGATGAAAACTACACTTGACAGGGCACATCATCTCCCTTCTGTGGACCTTTGTTTCCTCGTCTGTGCTCTAAAGAGGTTGGACTCTGTGTTCCTGCAGCACCGCAGGCTTTATTTATTTTTCTCACTGTACGTGTCCTAAGTTGCATTTAATGGAAAATTTTCTCAAGGTGGCAATCTATAGACAGGGAAACAGGTCACCAAAAAAGGATGTAAATAGTTCTCTTTAATAAGGGAATAGACTCTCTTCTGCACAAAATGTTTTAGGAGTGGTTCAGCCAAACTACAGGGAAGACAAAAGGTGGGGGGGAGGCAGCAGGGTTGACCTCAATAACTTCTGCAAATTCGCTCTGGCTCACTAATGTTCAGGTCTGCACATAATAAGTGTTCAGCAAATGTTTGTCAAGCAAATAAAGTCCGTGTGCACTTTATGCCTTTCTGGCTCACAAAGAACTTTCTCATGCATTATATCATGTGACTCCACTATATCCTTGCAAAGTGGCTGAAGCAGGTATTCTTAACCCCGTTTTCCAGAATGGAGAAATTGAGCCTCAGAGCATTTGAGTGATTGTGTCAAGGTCACAAAGCTAGTAAATGGTAAAACCAGGTCTCAAACTGAGGGCTTTTAACTCTACATCCTGTGTTCTTTCCATGCCATTATGCAAGCCTCGTAATTCTAAGATACAGTCCTAAAATAACACAAAAGACTCAGCCAGCCTCCTCCTTTATTCTCTTGACCTCATTAAAGCTTTAAATGGAACTTGTCCTCAAAAACTTAGGGTGCAACATCAAATCTGTCTGAGTTTCTAGGGCACGTACCAACAGCTTGCTTTAATCTAATAATTGGCTCAAGTAGAACCACAGAAAGGACATAAAAAAGGCAAATTGTTATTTTTCAAAACCAAGCCATTCCCTGCCTAAAAGGTTCACAGCTTTTTCTTTTTCCAAGAAAATATTTATCCCTCTAAAAGATTTCTTCCCGTTAACAATATTTTTACAGCCTTTGTGATACTTTTACAGCATTTTAGATGCAACCTAAATACTATATATTTCAAGAAAGAAACCATTACATTAAGAATGCTGCATATGTTTAAAAGTGTCTTTTATGAGGTTTATTAAAAGAAGCCATAAATTTCTGAGAAAGGTTTAAGCCATATTACATTGATCTTACTTCTCATTTAAACAAAATGTAAACTTTAAGTAAAACCTTGATGTGGAATGTAAACTCGCTCATATACCATGAGCTTACTCATTCGCATGTGCCACCTTTAAAATATTAAATCATCTATGAAGCACCCCATTTCTTTGAGTGTTTTCCAATCACAACAAATAGCTTTCTGGTGATTGCTTGTACCTGTTGAGTTTCTTGGGTTCATTCACAGTAAAGTATGGTTGTTGCCAGCTGGATACAGAGCAGGGTTTAAAAATCCTGCTCAGCTCTGCCTGCCAAGGGCAGCTTGCAGCCCAGCTTAGCTTGTGAGGTGCCCTCCCAAAAAATGAACTCATACACAAAAGGTAGGTGCTATTATCCCCATTTTATAGATGGAAACATTGAAGCACAGAGAAGGGTTGAGCAATTTTCCAAGGTCACACAGTTAATAAAAAATAGACTTAGCATGTGAATACAGGCAGTCTGGCTCCAGGTGGCTGAAGCCCAAGCTCTACTCTATCCCCTGATAATATTCCTGCCTTATTTATAGGATGATTATGAGGATTAGATGAGGTAATACATATAAAGAAAGCATTTAGCACAGTGCTTGACAGATAGCACTCAACAAGATTAGCAGTTATTAACATCATCATTATTATTAGCTTGTGCGTATTAAGGCTGATAGTTTTTACCAGGGCCATCCCTCACAAAAGCCAAGGAAAATTATGCTGTGTGCCCAGAATTACCCTCTATGATACTGTGATATAATAAGAATATATATTCGGTTTTCATCTCCAGTTCCTGGCACAGAGATCCTAAAAGCCTTGCAATTTGTCAATGGTGGGATTAAGAGGAGCATCTTTTGTTATTCATTAGAAGCCCCTTTCAGCCATACCTGAGTTTATGTTAATGCATAACTGGTGGCTGGAAGCCCCTGTATAGTTTCAGGATAGGGGCTGGCTGCCAGAGGAATCAACCATGTGACTAGAGGCTGGAACTTTCAGCCCCATCCCTGACCTCTGGGCAGGGTTGAGGGGCTGGAGATTGAGTTAGTCTCCAATGGCCAATGACTTAATTAATCATGCCTGTGCGATGGAACCTTCATAGAAACCCCAAATGCTGAGATTTGGGGAGGCTCTGGCTTGGTGAAGTCATCCATGTGCCAGGAGGTAAGTCACCCCAGACTCCACAGAGACAGAAGCTCCTGCGCTCAGGGCCCTTCCAGACTTCACCCTGTGTACCTCTTCTCTGGCTGTTCATTTGTATTCTTTATAGTAAACTGGTAGATGTAACTAAAGTGTTTCCTTGAGTTCTGTGAGCCATTATAGCCATTATAGCAAATTAGCAAAACTGAGGAAGGGGTGGTAAGAACTCCTGATTTGTAGCTAAGGCATACAGAAGCATGACAACCTGGAAAACCCTTCACTGCCTCTTCTGAGAGGCAGTCTTGCGGGGCTCAGCTCTTCACCTGTGGGGTCTGTGCTTAAGTTCAGGTAGTTAGTGTCAGAATTAAATTAAATGGTAGGACACTCTGTTGATATCAACAGAGTAAAACCCCACACACAGTTGTAAGTAGAGGAATATGGTTTTGCTTTAACCTCTATCCCAAGCCCTTGTAAAATGCAGTCAGCATTATTCTCTAGCAAGGAAACAGAAGTTATAGAATCAATCACCTATATAGGCAAGAAGGTGGTTCCAACTCTGTGGTATTTTAAGATTCCACTTAGTAGTAGAAAAGCTTCAGGCCACTTTAGAATTAGTTTCCTTGAATTAGAGGATGGTATCTCATCTCTCTACCCAAATACCCAGACCCTCAACTCAGAGCAATTGCTTTAGTTTTGCCTTTAAGTTTTTATACTTCTATATGTATTGATTCTTCTCTGGAATGTTCTACTTTCCCTTCTCCACATGGCACACTTTTATTCATCCTTCAAAATGAGGGTCAAATGACATCCTCTCCATCTCTCAATCTTTACAATCTTTGTTGACACTTCTTTAAAAGGTAACATTATGCTTATATGCTTAGTGTCTGTCTCTCCCACTGAATTCCGGACTGTAAACTGCTTGAAGAAACCAACCATGCCTTGTTCATCTCTATACTTTCACCTAACACAAAGCCTGTCCCAAAGGAGATTTTCCATTAAAATCTGATAAATACATGAATGTACGATGACTCCTGTGGCCTTAGCCTACCCATTTTACCTCAAAGGTTGGTCATGTCAGAATCAAGAACCAGAAGGAAATCATTCACCCAATGCTGTGCCTAGACTGAGATCTATAGAGGTCGTGGGGCAAAAATCTGAACTGCTGAATGTTGACCTTTCCCAGCCCATGGAAAATAAAGCTTAAGCTCAAGCCAGATTGTCATAAAGCCAGCCCCGGTGAAGTTACCTTCTGTCACCTCACAAAGATTCTTCTTAGGCAGCTATGTCCCCATTACCCATCCTACTTCCTCTTAAAGTCAAGCCTTGGTAGCTTCTGACAGTCATTATTCACATGCCTCTCAGAAATGGTTTGAACATCTTAGAAATGAGTAGTAGGTGCTCCCTGACAAGGCCTCAGCTGAGGGAGTCAATTCCAAGATTTCTAGAAAGCAGGAAGAAAATGGCTTCCACCAGGAAACCTAATGGAGGAAGTTTAAAACTTTCAAGTGGGTCTGAAGACTTAGAACTTCTTTTTTTTTTTTCCTGGCAGCTGGCCAGTAAGGGGATCCAAACCTTTGACCTTGGTGTTATTAGCTTCTCCACTCTAACCAGCTGAGCCAACCCGCCAGACCTAGAACTTTCTATGAACAGGTGATCATCACCCCTCACTCTTGTTCATTTCACAATCTACTAACCCTCTGTCATAGTTTGTGTTTTGAGAAGAAAGCCATCTATGTACCAATTATCTGAGGGGATTGTTAAGTGGTGCACCTGAACTCTGATATTATCTCACCTAACTCACTATGTAGTAGTGACATCTACTGGAGAACGTTGTTACTTCAGGGTTGCTGTTTTTGTACTGTACTAGCTTCAAAATGTTAACTCTTTTAATCTCTGTAACAACCTTATGAGATAGTTAATATTGTGATCTGCATTTGTTAGCAGTGGAAACTGAGACACAGAGGAATTAATAACTGACCTAATGTCACACAGTTAATATGTGGCAGAGCTGGGATTTGAACCCAGAGCAGGGTGACTCCAGAGTCTGTACTCTTAACCATTAAGACTTACCACCTCTTCTACCATTCATCTTCTGCACTTTGAATAGATCCATTACATAGCATTTTGCCTATTGCTTTGAAATTATGTGTTTATATGCCTGTTTCTCTGATAAACCCTGTCCTTCTCAGGGCAACGCCTGTTTCCTTTTCATATTTGTAATGTCAATACCTAGCACAGTTCCTGACATATAATAGATGCCTAATAAATATTTATTAAATAAAGTTGAGTGAATGAATGAACAAAAGACTGTCTTAGTGTATGTGGGTGGTAGATACAGAGTGTGGAGAGGGAGTAGAGTAAGAAAAGAATGGCTGCTGCTTGTGGAACCATGTATACAACATTGCTTCAGAAATGCACATAAATGAGAGTAGGTGTGTCTACAATTCTAGTCTGGTGGTCCTTGAGATATTTAATGGCTCCTTGTAGCTTTCAGAATTGAGTCCACATTTCTTAGCTTGAAATAGCATACCCTTCGGGATCTGGCTCTGACCTATCCCTCCAGCTTTGCACTACCACGAGACCCTGTACTTCTCGCAAGACCCTGCACCTCTTGCTCCAGTGCGCGTGAGCAACTCATGACTCTCTGAGTCAGCCGTGACCTCACACCTGCAGACTTTGACAATGCCTTCGACCCCTTTTCACTATGCCAGGCCCCTTCTCTCTTAGACTGAACAACCTGTATTTATTTTTCAAGATTCAAGCCATCTCCTACAGGAAGCTTTCCCAGAGGTGCCAGTCAGGGCTGAGACCCTCCCCTGTGACACAGTAGCACCTGGCACCCTGGGTGGAGGAAGTGCTGCAGGCTGCAGCTAAGTGGCCTGGAATTCCAGCCTGGCCATTTAAGGGATGAGCGACTGTAGGCTAGTTACTTAATTGTCCTGTACTTCTATCACCTTGTTTTCAAAATAATGAAAAATAGTATCTACTTCACAGAGTTGTAAGCACTGAGTAAATGTCAGATGTTCACAGCACTGAGGGAGGTGGACATGTTTGCTGTGACTGTCACTGTCATCGTCTGTTTAGTCATGTCTCTTACCAGTTGATGAGTTTCTTCACTAGAGACTGCTCGTGCAGTGTCCTTATGTCCACAGGGCCTAGCAAAGAGCCTGTTAGGAAATAATACACGTCTGGGAGGAAGGAGGGGGCGGGGAAGCAAGTCAGAAAGAGATGGGCATGTTTTCCAGGTGTGGATACAGGCCCCACAAACAGAACTAGACAGTGTGAAGGCAGCTCTGAGTGAGAAGGGAAGCAAAGATGGAAGGAGCAGAGCAGGCCGTGTTGCCAAGGCTTCTGCCGCACTCCTCTCTGGGCTTTGTCCCACACACCAAGCTCATCTGTGGTGGCTTCATCCCCAGCCCCTTCCATGCTCTCCAAACCCATCCCCTACCAATACATCTTTTGAAAGTTACAGCCACTTCCACACATGGGAAACATATTGAAGCCATTCTGGATGGTCATTACAAAGAGACAGAAATCAAAGCAATATGATCTTTCTGGGGCCAGGCCTCCCTTGTAAGCTGGTTAGGGAGCCATCTCTGCAGGGTCCAGTGCGAACAACCCCAAAATGCACTCAGCTCCAGAACACCTCCCTACCTCTCTTCCTCAGTGGCTGAAGCCTCCAGACTTAGAACCATTCCTTGATGTATGCCATTGTATTTCCAGAAAGACCACACTTAAAATACAGTGATGGTTTCATTCTCCTGCATATGGATACCCAGTTATCCCAGCACCATTTGCTGAAGAGGCAGTCCCTTCCCCAGTGAATAGGCTTGGTGCCTTTGTCAAATATCAGATGGAAGTAAGTGTGTGGGTTGATTTCTGGATTCTCTATTCTATTCCATTGGTCAGTGTGTCTGTTTTTATGCCAGTACCATACTGTTTTGGTTATTATAGCTTTGTAGTATAGCTTAAAGTCAGGTAGTGTTATGCCTCCAGCTTTATTTTTCTAGATCCATACCTCTCACCGTATACTAAAATCAACTCAAAATGGATTAAGGATTTAAATATACACCCTGAAACAATAAAACTTCTTAAAGAAAACATAGGAGAAACACTTCAGGAAATAGGACTGGGCACAGACTTCATGAATACGACCCCAAAAGCACGGGCAACCAAAGGAAAAATAAACAAATGGGATTATATCAAACTAAAAAGCTTCTGCACAGCAAAAGAAACAATTAACAGAGTTAAAAGACAACCAACAGAGTGGGAGAAAATATTTGCAAAATATACATCTGACAAAGGATTGATATCCAGAATATATAAGGAACTCAAACAACTTTACAAGAAGAAAACAAGCAACCCAATTAAAAAATGGGCAAAAGAGCTAAGTAGGCATTTCTCTAAGGAAGATATACAAATGGCCAACAGACATATGAAAAAATGCTCAACATCACTCAGCATCCGGGAAATGCAAATCAAAACCACATTGAGATACCATCTAACCCCAGTTAGGATGGCTAAAATCCTAAAGACTCTGAACGATAAATGCTGGCGAGGTTGTGGAGAAAAAGGAACTCTCATACATTGTTGGTGGGACTGCAAAATGGTGCAGCCTCTATGGAAAATGGTATGGAGGTTCCTCAAACAATTGCAGATAGATCTACCATACGACCCAGCTATCCCACTGTTGGGAATATACCCAGAGGAATGGAAATCATCAAGTCGAAGGTATACCTGTTCCCCAATGTTCATCGCAGCACTCTTTACAATAGCCAAGAGTTGGAACCAGCCCAAATGTCCATCATCAGATGAGTGGATACGGAAAATGTGGTACATCTACACAATGGAATACTACTCAGCTATAAAAACGAATGAAATACTGCCATTTGCAACAACATGGATGGACCTTGAGAGAATTATATTAAGTGAAACAAGTCAGGCACAGAAAGAGAAATACCACATGTTCTCACTTATTGGTGGGAGCTAAAAAATTAATATATAAATTCACACACACACACACACACAAACTGGGGGGGGGAGAAGATATAACAACCACAACTACTTGAAGTTGATATGACAAGCAAACAGAAAGGACATTGTTGGGGGGGCGGGGGGAGGGAGAAGGGAGGGAGGTTTTGGTGATGGGGAGCAATAATCAGCCACAATGTATATCGATAAAATAAAACTTAAAAAAAAAAAAAATTTTTTTTCAAATAATAATAGCACTAAAAAGCATAACAATTTGGAGAATGTGTCTTCTAGGAGCAACAATACAATTCCCTGAAGACTCTAAATAACTTTCTTTAGGAAACTTTTGTTTACTTGTAAAGTACTCCTTGAAATTTGATAAGATAAAATTACCTATTGTTAAGAATTCTAGTGTATTCTTTGAATAAATACAAAAAAAAAGAAAAAATAAATAAAAAATAAAAAATAAAATAAAATACAGTGATGGTGCTCAAGAAGGCGAACTTCATTTATACACATGAAAGGATTTCCTTTTTCCATGGAACGCAGACACTTACGGACCCTTAGGTAATGAGCTGGTTCAAGTTGTGGGAAAAAAATAAGAGGAGTTACCATTTATCAAGCTCTTTCCATGTGTTATTAAATTCCCTGAAAATGTCTTTTAAGTGCATGACTTAAAGCACTGTTAGGAAGGTGGGGCCCGATGATCGACCCTAACTGGCCGCCCTGTGTTGACAGGAGGATAGCTTCTAAGGACAGAGGGCAGTTCCAAAAGGGGAGAGGTGTGAGCAGTGGGCTAAATAAGCAGTAAGCCCACACTGGACAGTCTTAGGAGAAGGTGCTGGGGGAGGAGGCAATGGCTACTCTCAGGGCCAATCCTATACCTCACTCTCTAGCCACAAATTAGCACATATTTTATTAACCTCATTCTCTTTCTTTTCCCATATTTCCCATCAAATCCGATTCCCAAAGAGGAACAAGTGGATAAACTCTGGTCCTGAGATGCTCTTTCACTTGTTTGCTCAGCAAGTGTGAACCACACACCTCCACTCTCTGTCATGCACAGGGGAAGAAGGCACAGCCCTGCAATAAGATTTTCAGAACCCCAGGAGAGACCTTCGGGTAAGTGTGGCGTGGCAAACCTTTGAAATTTCATCCCTCTTGAAGGGGTCCCACCATTCTCTTCTTGCTACCACGTCCCTTGCCAGCCCTCGGCAGCTCTCCCCTGGAAACTTGCAGCAGCATCCTAACTGTCCCACCTTATGTAAGCATGCCCTGACTTCAGAATGAGTTCCACGTTCCTCCACAAAGCATATTAGAAACTTGTGATCTGGCCCCATCTGCCTCCAGAACCTAATGCCCTCCCTCTTCCCAGGCTGTAGAGATGACCAGCAGGATTCCCTTAGGCCTGCATAGGAGCAATGGCTGCAGGTGACTGGAGAAAGGAGCTGCCCAGAGGCAAGTAAGTTATCACAAGGGACACCTACACAGCCTGCCCCATGGGAAACAGCTGGAATGCAGGGAAAAGGCTGCCCACCAGGGGAACACTGGGTACAGTGTGGGCAGTTTATCTCAGTGGAAACCAGTCAGGCAAACAGAACTGAAGGAGGATCAATCTGCAGGAAAGACCCTGTCCCAGGCTGGAATTTCCACCCAGGCCATCCCCAAATGATCCACACAAAAAGCCTCCCCCAGAGAATCAGCAGCAAATAACAGTCTCCTCAACTGCCTCGGCATCAACATAAAGATACAAAGAGCAGAGAAATATGTCACCAACAAATGAAACAAGCAAAGCCTAGCAATGGATGTGGAGGAACAGCAGATCTGTGAAATGTCTGACAGAGAATTCAGAGTAACCCTCTTAAGGATGTCCAGGGATTCATAAGAAAATACAGATAGAAGATTAAACAATATCTGGAAAATAGTTCAGGAAGAGAATGAGAAATGACAAAGAAAAAGAATACATTTTTAAAAAATAGAAATAATGAATACATTATGTGAACTGAAAAACTCAATAGAAAATTCCAACAGCAGATTGAATCAAACAGAGAAAAGAATAGGTGAGTTCAAAGATGAAACACATGAAATATCCTATCAGAGGAACAAAAAGAAAAGAGAATAAGTAAAAATAAAGCCAAAATATTGTAAATATGGGACCCCCTCAAGCAGAATAACCTCCACACAATTGCCATACCCAAAGGAAAGTAGAAAAGGAAGAGATGTAGAAAGCATATTCAAGAAAATAAATGGCTGAAAATTTCCCAAGTATGTAGAGAGATGACAGCATCCAAGTATAGGAAGCTCAAAGGTCACCAGTCAAATTCAGTCCAAGGAGGAACACCACAAGGTACATCATAATCAAATTATCAGCAACCAAAGACAAAGAGAGAATACCGAGAGCAGCAGGAGAAAAGAAACGCATAACATTCAACAGAGCCCCAATACATCCCTCATTGGATTTCACAGTAGAAACCCTACAGGCCAGAGGAGAATGGATGATACATTCAGAGTGCTGAAGGAAAAATACTGTCAGCCAAGAATTCTATATCTGGTAAAACTAACTTTCAAATATGAAGGAGATACAAGGTCTTTCCCAGACAAACAAAAACTAAGGAAATTCATCATCACTAGACCTGCTTTGCAAGAAATGCTAAAGGGAGTTCTTCAATCTGAAAGAAAACAACACTAAGGAGCAGCAAGAAAACATTTGAAGGTACATAACTCATTAGTAAAGTAAGTTCAAAGACAACTTCAGATTACTCCAGTGTCGTAAGGGAGATGAATAAACTGATTGCATCCTTAGCATGAAGACTAATGAGCAAACCTAACAAGACACTAATATATACAACAACTGTATAAGAGAAAGGCAATATTAAAAGATGTATCTTGAAACAAGAAATTGTCAAAAGTCAGTGGGGGGCTGTGGAAATGACACCAAAGTGTAGAGTTGGCTTTATATTTTTCTTTTTTTTAGATATGAAAGTTAAGTTGTTATTTCTCCAAGATAATTTTTTTATAACTATAACATGTTT
Organism: Cynocephalus volans; assembly: GCF_027409185.1. NCBI lineage: Eukaryota > Metazoa > Chordata > Mammalia > Dermoptera > Cynocephalidae > Cynocephalus > Cynocephalus volans. Next base: position 121,164,049 of record NC_084467.1, on the reverse strand, counting down.
TTTGTAAGCCTCGTGTTAAACATAACCCCAAAACTTAGAAGAGACAGACTAAAAATAAATAGCAAGAAAGCAAAATGTAAAGCTAGAGAAAATCACTCAACCACAAAGGCAGACAGTATGACCAGACCAAAAAAAAAAAAGAGAAAAAGAAAAAAAGGATCCACAAAACAACCAGGAAAAAAAAGCAAAATGGCAGTAACAAGTACCTATATATCAATAATAACCCTAGATGTAAACTGATTAGATGCCCAATGAAAAGATATAGAGTGCCTGACAGGATCATAAAACAAGAACTAACAATATGCTGCCTACAAGAAACTCACTTCGCTGATAAAGACACATACTGGCTGAATGTGAAGTGATGGAAAAAGATATTTCATGCAAGTGCAAACCAAAAAAGAGCAGGAGTAGCTATACTTACATCAGATAAAATAGACTTCGAGCCAAGGAATGTAAAAAAAAGATAAGGTGGGTCATTATATTATGATGAAGGCATCGATTTAACAAGAGGATATAATAATTCTAAATATATACACACCCAACTCTAGACACCCAGCTACAAAAAAGCAATTTACTATTTGACCTAATGTGAGAAATTAACTCCAACACAATAATAGTTGGGGACTTTAATATCCTGCTTTCAGCAAAGGACAGATCATCCAGACAGAAAGTTAACCAGGAAACATCAGAATTAATCTCTATTATAGGCCAACTTGACCTAATGGACATTTATAGAACATTTCATGCAACAGCTGCAGAATACACATTCTTCTGGCAGCACATGGAGCATTCTCTAGAACAGACCATATGTTAGGACACAAAACAAGTCTCACCAAATTTTAAAAAATCAAAATCATATCAACTACCTTATCTGACAACAATGGAATAAAAACTAGAAATCAACAACAAAAGGGACACTAGAAACTATATGAATATATGGGAATTAAACAATATGTTCCTAAATAATGAATGGGTCAAAAAAGAAAATTTAAAAATTCCTAGAGATAAATGAAAGTGAAAATACAACATACCATTCCCTATGGGATACAGTGAAAGCAGTTCTGAGAAGGAACTTTATAGCAACAAATGCCTACATCAAAAAAGAAGGAACACTCAAAATAAACAGCCTAATGTTACGCCTCAAGAACCTGGAAAAACGTGAATAAACCAAACTTCAAATCAGTAGAAAGAAATAACCAAGATCAGAGCAGAAATAAATGAATTAGACTTAAAAAATAACATAACAGATTGATGAAACAAAGATCTGGTTTTTCAAAAAGATTTAAAAAAAATCACAAACCTTTAGTTAGACTAATGAAGAAAAAAAGAGAGAAGACTCAAATAACATCTGAAATAAAAAGGGGACATTGCCAACAACTTAATTTTAGCCCAGTGTAACTTTATCATTCTTCTGGCCTATAGAACTTTAAGATAATAAATTTGTATGTTTTGTGCTGGCCGGTTAGCTCAGTTGGTTAGAGGACGGTGTTGTAACACCAAGGTCAAGGGTTTGGATCCCAGTATCAGCAAGTTGCCAAAAATAAATAAATAAATTTGTATGTTTTAAGGCCAAAAAAAAAAAAAAGATAAAAAGAAAAAGGGGACATTGCAACAATAAAGGCCATGTATGACATACCCACATACTTAACGGACAAAAATTAGAGGCTTTTCCTCTAATATCTGAAACTAGATGGGGATGCCCACTTTCCCACTCTTATTCAACACAGTACTGGAAGTTCGAGCCAGCACAATAAGGCAAGAGAAAGCAATAAAGGGCATCCAAACTGGAAAGCAGGAAACCAAACCATCCCTATTTGCAAATGACATGATCCTGTACATGGAAAACCCTAAAGACCCCACCAAAAACTTACTACAACTAATAAATGAATTCATCATAATTGCAGGATACAAAATCAACACCAAAAATCAATGGCCTTCCTCTATGCCAATAATGAAATAACTGAAGAAGTCAAGAAAGTAATCCAATGCACAGTAATTACCAAAAAGTGAAATGCCAAGGAGTAAATTTAATGAAGGAGGTGAAAGACCTCTACAGTAACAATTATAAAACATTGGTGAAAAAAACTGAAGACACAAATAAACGGAAAGATATCCCATGTTCACGGGTTGGAAGAATTAATGTCAAAATGTCCATATTGCCCGAAGCAATCTACTCAGCCCTATAAAAACACCAATGACATCCTTCACAAAAATAGAAAAAATGATCTTGAAATTTATATGGGACCACAAAAGACCCCATATAGCTAAAGCAATCTTGAACAAAAAGAACAAAGTTGGAGATATCACATTTCCTGACTTCAAAATGTACTATAAAGCTATTAAGTTTTATACCAAAACTGCATGGTATTGGCATAAAAATAGACAAATAGACCAAAGGAACAGAATAGAGAGCCCAGAAATAAACTCACATGTCTACAGACAACTGATTTTTGACAAAGGTGCCAAGAATATACAGTGGGAAAGGACAGCCTTTTTCATAAATAATGCTGGGAAAACTTGATATCCACATGCAGGAGATAAAAAACTGGACACCTATTTCTCACCATCCATAAACATCAGCTCAAAATGAATTAAAAACCTAAATTTGAGATATAAAACTATGAAACTACTAGAAGAAAATAACAGGGGAAACACTACAGTAATTGAAGTGGGGAGTACTTTTCTGGAATGAGACTACAAAGTCACAGGCAACTAAAGGAAAAATACACAAATGGGACTACATCAAACTAAAAAGTTTCCACACATCAAGGGACACTATCGACAAAGTTAGAGACAACCTTCAGAAGGGGGAAAGTGTTTACAAACTAAACATTAGAGAAGGGGCTAATATCCAGAATATATAAGGAGCTCAAACAACTCAATAGCAAAAAACCAAAGAACTCAATTAAAAAATGGGCAAAGGAACTGAACAGACATTTCACAAAAGAAGACATCCAAGCACATGAAAAAATGCTCAAAATCACTAATTATCAGAGAAATACAAATGAAAACTACAATTCAATATCATCTCACCCCAATTAGAATGGCTACTATCAACAAGACAGAAAACAACCAATGCTGACAAGCATGCAAAGAAAAAGGAACTCTCTCCTACATTGTTACATCTCCTACAGTGTAAATTGGTACAGCCACTGTGGAAAACAGAACGGAGTTTCCTCAGAGAACTACAACTAGATCCACCCTATGACTCAGCTTTCCCACTACTGGGAAATGAGATCCATATTCCAAAAAGACACCTGTATTCCCATGTTCATCACAGCACCATTCACAATAGCCAAGAGATGGAATTAATCTAAATGTCCATCAATGGATGAATGAATAAAAAAACTGTGGTATAAATACCCAGTGGAAAATTTCTCAGCTATTTAAAAAAAATGATATCCTATCATTTGCTGCAACATAGATGGAACTGGAGTCCATCTTGTTAAGTGAAGTAAGTCAGGCACAGAAAGTCAAATACCACAGGATTTCACTCATATGTGGAATCTAAAAAAAAAAAAAGGTGTTTCTCATTTAAATAGAAAGTAGAATAATGGTTACCAGAGGTAGGGGAGTTTGGGGGGAGGAGAAGTGGTGGACTTCTGGGTACAAAACTATGCTATCTACCCTAAGTAAATCACAGTGCAGTATATGCATATATTGAAACAACACACTGTGTACCCCACAGATATATACAAATAAATGTTAAAATATGTTGAATACAAAACAAATAAATAAAAATTATGTTGTACACTTAAGTGCATGTAATTTTTATTTAAAAAAAAAAAAAAAAAAAAACTTCTGGAAATGACTGCAGCACAAAAGGACTAGCCAGGCCCTGGTCTCTCCCTTCCTGTCATTCCTGATGTCAATCCTCCTGCTTGGAGCTCTCCCTCCACCTACAGGCCTTCTCTTATTCACAGATCACAGTCTTGTGCTCATAAAAACTAAATTTCTAAGGCAAATCTGGACAAGCACAAAGGGCCAGCTTTTCATGGTCCCACGCCCCACGTTCTCACCAAATTCAATGTAAATGTTCTGGGCTTCCAATTGCTTTAAAGACTCTCCTGGCTTGTCTTGTCAATTTTGCTACAAATTTAAGATTAGAAATGGGAGAGAGATGATAATAAGGTCAGGAGGAAGGACACAAGGTTTTTTTCCTCAGTGGCCAGCTTGTTGGAAGTGACTAGTTTTCAAATTCTCATTAACTGTTTGTGATTGGTTACTGATTAACTAAAGGCAAACAGCTAAAGCATTTGTATGCACAGATATTGCCTCAAAATGTGAACGGCTATTTGTGAGTGGAGATCCTCTCTACACATGTGGCAAGTATTCTGTGCGGTGCGTGAGGAGCATGACATAGGAGCAGGTTTTCCCATTGTCCCATCTGCCCCTTTTTCTTGACTAAGGAGAAATACTGCCTTTGAATTTCATTCTGCCTCTACAGCTTAATTTTAATCACATCCAATTCTACCCTTATCTTATTTCATGACAAAATCTGCTTCCCTAACTCTCAGGGAAGAAAATCGGCAAATTTGTGTGTTTATCCTTTCTCAAATCTTAAGGAAACCATCTCAATATTCAGGAAACTGTTTGATAAAAACAAATATTGTTCTAGTATGTATATTAGCTGCTTTAGAAATCAATTTTGAGGGTCTCTCTTGCAGAGATAGGTTATAAATATTGGAGCCTAATGAACATTGCTACAATAAAGAGAAGCAATGTATATAATCAAAGAATCTTGAGCAGCGATCCCTCTGGAGATACATATAAGCAGGCAGAACATACCCCTTTTCTTTAAAAGGAGGTAAAACTTAATATGAAGGGAAAATATAAAGAAACTTGGAGAACTTCATGTTAGGACATAAAGAGGCCCTGAATTACTGTGTGGATGTAGGCAGAATGGAAGGAAGAATATTTTCTCCAAATAGTCTATCTCAGTGAAGTACAAGTAGGAGGAAGGTGAAGATGAAGAGGAAAAGGAGGAAGAGAAAGAAGAGGAGAAAGAGGAGGAGGAGGAGGAGGAAAAGGAAGGAAGGAAAGACAGGAGGGAGGGAGGGACAGACAGTTGTCTGTTAAATAGAATAGCTTATATATATTGGTTGAATCAGCCCCACTGAAGTTAAACGAAAGAGGAGCTACATTTTCAGAAAACAGAGGTAGTTCAAAAAACTGAAAGAAAGGATTAAAAGTCCCAGGAGCACCAGCAACCACAGTAGGTTCAAAGAGTTAGAGCCCCTGCTCTATAGGAAGTTACCATTAGAGACACCATGCTTCCTATCCTTGTATTTCTGTCAACAGTTTCAGGTTTGCAGGAGAGAAGATCTGGTTGGTCTTGCTTGGATCAGGTTTAAAGTTACCTGGATCAATAGCTAGAGCTAGGTTAGGGGATGGGGGCATGGGTGGAGGGCAAGCAGGTATCGAAGTCCAGTTAAAAATATGTATATTGTGTGTATTCTTACACATTTGAAGTATTTTGAGGAGCTAAAGATACAGCGGAGAACTGCAGACAGAATTTCTGCCCTCAGGAAGCTCAGGGGATCTGTATGGGCAGGAATGCCACCCAACTAGTGTCTATTACACTAAGCTAAGGAAAACAGTATTCTTATAGCTCGTGGACTCATTACTGCAGGAATGTTTGAGACGAAGTCCTAAGCTGAAACATTCAAACCATATACCGATTTATGGAGGGCTTTGGTTTTGAGTGGGGGGTGGGGGAAAAGGTAGAGAGAGAAAGAGAGAGATTAAAAGAATGCCTGAAAATGAGAAAGAAAACTGTTATCAAGTTTAGGGAAGATCAACTTTATATTAAGCAAAGTTAGATAACAATTAGAATTAATAGAAAAAACAAAATCAAAACTGTACCCAATTGTACCTAGCATAGTACCTGGTACAGTGGATAATTATTTATTAAATATTAGCTGAACATAAATTTTATGTTTTATTTGTTAATAATAATTAAAAAACATAAAATGTAACATAGTAGCAGGTATACAGTCTTTTCAGCCAGGCAGCCTGAACTCTGGTATGTCATTGCCATGTGATCCTGGACAAAGAAGTTAGAGTCTTTACACTGAGGACACTAAGGTTATATTGATAGAGGATTATGAAAACTAAACAAAATAATTTATATAAAGTCATATAGTAAGTGCTCAGTAAAAGTTTATTTCCTCTCTTCTCTTTATCTTTTTATTAAATGAATGTTCTTAACATTCAGCTTTTGGTTTTATTAGAAAGTTAATTTTTTAAACAAAGTCTTTAAAAGTTATTGTTATAAATGTAATGGGCTAGACAGAAAACCCAGGTCTCAGATAAACCATGTTTCTTGCAGTTCAAACAATGAGACTGTTCATTAGAGGCTGTGGCTCTCACCACCTGGTGGCAGCATACTGTATAATATTTTCAAATGATGAATACACATAATGAAATCCTAAACACTCCTTAGAGTCTCACATATTACACATACTGGAAGGAGTTAGACAAAAACTTTTTTGCAACATATTTTCCTAATCAATATATGGTGACAGTTCAGTATGTTATGAAGATGCCTGAAGCAGTAATCTGAATTTTCCAAATTCCCTGGTGTCTATCTTTAATGCCATCAGCTTCAATACCACTCTTCCTTAATACTCCTCAATACCCCTGTTGCAATTCAAAAGCTTAGGAGTTCCTTTGAAGAGTCATGTAAAAATAAAGCAGGCCATAACACCAAAAGTACAAGAAAAAAAAATTGATAAATTGGACATCATCAAAATTAAAAACCCTTGTGCTTCGAAGGACACTTATCAAGAAAGTAAAAGGACAACCCAAAGAATGGGGGAAAATTTTTTTCAAGTCGTATATCTGATAAGAGACTTGTATTTAGAATAAAGAAAGGACTCCTACAACTCAATAATAAAAAGACAATTAATTAAAAATGGGCAAGAGATCTAAATAGATATTTCTCTAAAGAAGATATACAAAATGCCAATAAGTAGATTTAAAAAATGGTCAGCATCAGTTATCAGAGAAATGTAAATCAAAATCATAATGAGATACCACTGCATACACACTAGGTTGGCTATAATCAAAAAGACAGTTCATAGCAAGAGTTGGAAAAGACATAGAGAAATTAGGACCCTTATACACTATTGATGGAAATGTAAAATGGTACAGCTACTTTGAGAAACAGTCTGGCAGTTTGTCAAAGATTTAACTCAGAGAGCTATCATATGACCCAGAAATTCCACTCCTAGGGTAGATATCTAAGAGAAGTGAAAACATAAATCCATGCAAAAATTTGAACACAAATGTCCATAGAAGCATTATTCATAATAGCCAAAAAGTAGAAATAACCTCACAAGTTCATCAACTGATCCTTACAATGGAATATTGCATTACTAGCAATAAAGTAATAAAGTACTGATGCATGCAACAACATGGCTGAACCTTCAAAATATTATGAAAAGTGAAAGAAGCCAGTCACAAAACTACATATTATGTTATTTCATTTATATGAAATATTCAGAATAGGCAAATCCATAGAAATGGAAAATAGATTCGTATTTGACTAGGGCTGGGGTGGGGGGAGTGGGTTATGATGGGGATGGGAGATGACAGCTAAAGGACATCGGGTTTCTTTCTAGGGTAATAAAAATGTTCTAAAATTGATCGTAGTGATAGTTGCACAACTCTGTGAGTATGTAAAAAGTCGTTGAGTTGTACACTTTAAATGGGTAAATTGTATGCCATTTTTGTTATATTTCAAAAATCTGTTAAAAATCTTAAAAAGTATGTCTAAATTGTGGTGGAGAAGTGGTTCACCATCTCTTCCCTACGTAAACAACAGCTTCTTCACGTTCTAGCAAAAATTTTCAGAGCTAAAAATTTCAATCCAACATTGGAGGCTAACTTTTACAGAAACTAAAATCTTTTTTATAAATTAATTTGGAAGTTTGAAAACATTTTATTCCTAGTTTATTTTCCCATAAAATAGTACTTTTGTCTGGTTTTGGTGGTGCTCATCAAAATGGGAAAACAATACAATTTTAGATTTAACAGTAGCAATATTCTCTTTAGGTATCCAAAGCAGAGCTAATCTCACCACCAGAAGTCATCTATTGGTACTGTATTATTCCTTTTATGATCTGAGCCATGCCCTCCACTTCTTCAATAACACACACATACACACACGTATGTATGCATGCAAACCTCTGATACCTTAGGGTGTGACATGGAACATTTCAGGGAACCTTGTCTGCAATACCAAAGCAGGCTTTAGCTAGGCTGGCATGTGCAACTGTTTAGTTTTGGTTTCTTATATTCCTAAAGACAATATTTCTGGACCTCTATAGCTCATTGAAACAAATCACAGAACTGAAGCATTAGAAAGCACTTTACAAGCAGCTAAGTCTTACATAGACCAATGTGAATTAAACCAGCCAAATCTTTCACTCCTATCTGATTCTGCTATAGTCACAGAGATGCCATGCAAAGGATAAAAGAGCCATTTTTCATGACCTTCCTCGATTCTCTGAACAAAACCCAGTGTCAAAATCTTTGAAAAGCATGTATTATAGTAAAGACCATGATTCAAAAAAATGTTTGGAAGCGTTTATGGTGCAGAAAAATAACTTCCTTTTTCCCATCCCAAAATAAAAAACAACCTTATGATGTGCTGGATTTAAATATTAAAATATTGAACCAGGGCCAAAAAAAATGATTTGTAAGCCTCAATAAATTTCATGAAATTTAAAAATGATATTATTATCGCATCTGACAGTGTCTTTGAGGACTTGAAGCTGTGTGGCCCAGATTAGGGGCCTTCTAATGAAAAATAAATGTGCGGTACATTTGACTTACAAATATAGTGGCATATATAATTCTCAAAAGAGAGGTCTATTTGCAATTGCTAGTTACTAGTATCTGCGCAGAGTGATGGGGTCTTTTTCTTGAGAATTAGATCTGATAATTACAACATAAAGCTTCTTTCTAGAGAGACAAAAAAAAAAAAAAAATGCATGCATGTAGGAAAAGCAACACAGTGCCTATTCACTCTCAATGGAACATCCAAATCTGATAGCTAGAAAGATGGACAACTGGTTTGGTATGAGATGGGTATAATATTCACATACATGGTATGAAATTCACATATCATTTGTACACTGTAGATATAACATAAACAATGTTAGCTGCACCGTCGACAGTCATTGCTACAATCTCAGCTTCATCCATCCATCCCATTCCCTACTATGAAATATAATCCTTAAAGCCAGTAACAACAGAGAAAGGGCCCTGGTTTTTTTCTATGCTTCTGTTTCTATCTCTTTACCAGAAACACTTTATGCCAAAAGCATCTCTTCTTTTGCTACCTCCCACTGTGCTGCAAAGTGCTGGAGAGGAGGAAGAAGGGAGCCTGATGAGAGATGGTTAGAAAGAGGGGCGGGGCAGGGAAGGGCCCTTGTTCACTCTCAGCTGCACTGAGCTCAGAGCAGGCACCAGATTGATGACACTCTCTGAGTATATGGGAAGATCTCTTCCTTGTGAACAACTGCTCATGAGGCCTGATAGACTTGTCATCTCTTCATAAACATCACTGACATTTTGGAAGGAGAGAGTCAGGGCAGGAGAAGGGCATACCCAGCAGAGTGCTTGCCTCTCTTGATGATTTACTTAGCATGTCCTGCTGATGGTGTCACAGAAAAAAAAGTGGGCTTTATTTACCCCTTGGAAATCCCTGGAAGGCCTCACTTCCCTCTTGGGACCCAGAGAGGCACATTTAGGATCCAGCTTCTCCTTCCTTTGGGACCTTTCTAATTTCCCAGGTCTCCTTGAATCTATATTCAAGGAATCCTGAAAAAAAAAGAAGCCCAGATGTGGCAGATCTTTCTTCCCGAGAAATGCAGGGCACTCCACACACTATCATTTGTATTAGTCCCTCGGGAATTTCTTCTCTAAGTTTTTGCAGTGATAGAGACAGAGCATCTAATCAACTTTTGTAAAGTCATACTCTTGCAAGAGCAATCCCAGGAAGGAGTCTGTCCTGGCTCTACAAAGTTCTTCATCTCTTCTTTCTTTCTTCCATTTCTTCTTTCTTTGTCCATTTTATCTGCACAAACAAGTCCCTGATTAATTCTATAGACAGTCCTTTCTACCCTTTACTCCCTGTAGTCCACAGAGGAAATTCTGAGTTTCTTCCCCACTCAATTCCTTGGGGAACTTACCTCTGTTTATCTACCTACCTTGGGAGATCCTACCTTGGGAGCTGGCACTGAGCTCACACACCAGACATTTGGTACTGTGTGACTGTGTGCATAGATAAATTTCATGTTCATCCTTTTCCCTCTCCAACTTAAAACCAAATTTAGTTTTGCCTTGTAAATAAAATGGTAAACATGTTAATGTTCATTTTAATTTTCACTGTGATACTTAATTCCACTTCCCAATGGGCAATCAGCATGTTTACCTTCACACATGCACATCAGAACCTCCTGGAGGACAGGGATGCAGGGGTGTCTCTGGGCAGCACCTGGGCCCCTTTGCAGGAAGTAAAGTCTTTCCTGATGGATGTTGTCAACAATGGTGATGAAGGCACTCATAGACACTTTCTCCAGTACTGCATATGTTTTTCATTGTGTTAAACCAGCCCTACAGGCCACTCAGCGAGCACAAGACATAGATTTAGTGACTGGAATAACAAAAGTCCCAAAGACACAAATGGAACCCCAGCCTGGAGGTTGTAGGAGGGGCCCGTGGCCCTAGCTTCTTCCTAATTGAAGCCAAATCTCCGGGCTGTGACTCCTCCACAGGAAATTGCTCTTCTGATGTTTTGAAACCTTTTATATAAAACATGCATGCGTGGCCAAATAGTGAGCTTACATTTTCATCTTGAAATAATTGTGATTAATAAATTACAACAGAGCTGTAGGACAAGTATCACTATTCCTAGAAGTCAGCCGCAGCCTGAACTCAAAAAGTTCAACCCTCACTCAAGTTCAAAGAGGCTTATAGAAGATGTGTGTTGGAAGTGAGGAGTGGAGAAGGGAATGAAGTTTACCTTTGGAATACTCTTCTAGAATCCTCTTTCATTCTCTGTAGCAGGCCTGTTCCTAAGGCTACTGCCCCTTACTATCCCCTCGCTCAGATCCAGCACCAGAAACATTGCTCCTCTTCTCAGTCCTCTGCCTTTCAAGGCAAGCAGCCTTGCAGGAAGCCTACACCAGCCATTCACTGTGCAGATCCATCTGCTGTGGGTACCGGGAAACCAGCTATTTTGTCATGGTATGGGTACAGTTAGCTGCTTAGCTCTGTTAGAGAACCATTTTGTGTTTTATGTTCTTTCAGAAATACCAGTAATTTTTGTGGAAATATAACAATTTGTTATATAAGAGCCCTTAAACTCAACCTTGGCTGTACAGCAAAAAGACAAGAAGCCTCTGCTCCTGGGTGAGCCTGGCTTTGCTTCGATTCCAGACTCTGCCACTTGAACTGTCTGGCTTCACCAATTTTTATAACTCCCTGCCCACCCCTACACACCTACACCTGTTTTCTCACCTGTAGAGATCATCTATGGATAATGTCTCACACACAATAATCACTCAATAAATCATAGCTACTATTATTGTCATAGCTATCATCATCATTATCATTACTATCACCAAGAATGATTAAAATTGCCTTCATTAGTTCACCAAACATTTATTGACCATGTCCTATGTGGTCAAAGATGAGTAAAAGCACAACACTTGAAATGAATGTACTTTATTACTCACCAACTTAAGTGCAAAAATATTCATAGAAACAAGAAATGCCCAGACCATATCAGGTTGGGAGTAAAAATAAGGACATAACTGTCATAACAAAAGTACATTATTTTCCACCAGTTGTGAGAGTCAAGGACCCACTCAATTCTTTCCCAGTTAGATCTTGGGGTTCTTAAGTGGTTTCTCGAGGGCTCAGGGAACAATTCTCTCAGCTAGCAAGAGATATTCCCCATATTGTTTTGCTCCAGTTCCTCCCATTGCTGTCTCCTTTTGCTCCCATCCTCAATAAAGCAAGAAAGACAAACTCATCACCTGTCCTCAGATGGCCCTATACAGAGAGTTTTGGGGGGTGGGGGGGGGTGGGAGAACCTGGCAGAGTACTTTTTAAATGCTGGCTTAATCCTTTAGGCCAGCTTGCCCTCCCTATTTTGATAAACTCCACCACTACCAGTTGGCTTATATCTGTCACTTCACATTTCACACACATTTATATTTCTTGCCAGGACACTGAAAGGTTTTTTGCAAATACCCTTTCCAATAAATTCATTGATTCCAAAAGCTAGTGATATACCCTGAGGGCATCAAAACTGCTGCCAGCCCTAGGAGGCCACCCTGGCTGATGCTTTCTCCTGTCTCTTCTCTGTTCCAGCTGTCCTGGGCACATAGGAGATTCTCCATCCAATAAATTAATGAGCAAATTCTCAGTCTGATGTATCTGTTCCATATTCCTACATGCTCCAACTATAGCTGTAGGATGAAGAGGTAAGTTATGTTACAACTTATGATTTAAGCTACAAATCAGGGCAGCCTTTTAATTCCAACATATCTGGGAACTCTTGGTTAAAACAGCATTTTATTTTTACTTTCTCTTTATCACTGCTCCCTCTCCCAGGCAAGTCTTATGAGTTTCCAGAGGACTCTATCAGTCAGTAATGCAACATATTCAATTGCAAGTAACAGAAGATCCCTCAGAGAGTGGCTTACACAAATAAAGGGCTTAGATGCCACTTGTAACAAGTGCAGATCTAGGCACTGTAGGGTAGGACTTGGTTCAGTGAGCCCTGGCCCATCCTATCTTCCTATTCTGCTGTCTTTACTGTGTGGTTTCAACTTTATGGTCTCAAGATAGAAGCTGCATTTCCAAGCATCATGTCTGCATTCCAGACATAAAGAAGGAGAAAAGAGCAAAAGGCAGAAGAATGTGTGAATCAACTTTGTCATTTTTACAAGCTTTCCCAGAAAGCTCCTCTAGTAACTGCCACTTACACCTCACTGAATAGAACAGGTTAATCTCTGTTCTCAAGAAAGTCTGAAGAAGAAGAATATTTTTTAACCAGGCTCACAACCACCCCAATAAAATCAAAGTTTTGTCACCAGGGAACAAGAGACTGGGTGTTGGATAGGTAATTAGCAGTGTCTGCCAAAAGAACAGTGTTTGATGTTTGATACAGTTAATAAGGTCATCAAAGACATTTGTAAAAGAAAATTTTAAGGCACAATTTCTAAGAAGAACTTTTTTTAGGTTGATGGCACTCTACAAAAGCATAATAGGAAGTTAAATTAGGGCAGTTTCTTCAGCTGTGACCCCTAAGGCTAAGGGTGAAATGATAGTTGTCAAGTCCACCTGTATTCCAAAATGAGATTATGAACATTCCACATAGGTTTTGCAAGGGGAGTAACCATTACCTGGTCCTCCACACATTAGCTGAGCACACACTTCCAGCCCACATAAGAGTGGTGGAGCTGCTCCCCTCACCTCAAGAAATGTGAAGAGGCTGTAAGGGAACCACATGTAGCACTCAACTTGTGTTCCCTGGAGGTCAGAGACTGGTATTCAATTCTACCCAGGGAAAGCCTCAGAGAACTTCTGGGAAGATGGTGGACTAGAGGTGCCCAGGGTGTGTTCCTCCCACAGAAGATCAAAATGGACCTACTGCCACCACTGCCATAGTTGCCAGAGCCATTGTCCAGTCCAAAAACCATTGTCCATCACAGAGCAGTTGACATAAGAGCAGCAGTCCTGTGGGTGACCTGTTGCTACAGCCACAGAATCCACAGATGTGAGGGAGGCAACTGCAACCACCACCACCATTGCTGCCCAGGATACCACAGACATGAGGGAAATGGCTGCAGCCACCAGTGCCATGAGGTAACTGTGCTGCCAAAGAAGCTACTGTCACTGCCACTGTACAGGTGGACCGCCAACCACAAGGAGGGTCACCAGCAGAGTCCAAGGAGAGACAATAGTAGAAGAAGCAACTGCTCTACCAGATGACCAGACATCAATGTAGAGATACTAGAAATATGAAAAAAAAGAAAGAAAATATAAGTTCATGAAAGGAATACAATAACTCTCAAGAACCAGACTCCATAGGGTAGGAAACCCTTAAAATGACTGAAAATGAATTCCATGTAAAAATCTTAATGGAACCCAATGAGATACAAGAAGATACAGTTGGACAACATAATAAACTGAGTAAAACAATCTAAGATATGAAGGAGGAAATTTACACTGAGATTAATACTTTAAAAAAGAATGTAGCAGAACTCATGAAACTGAAGGAATCCTTCAACAAAATTAAAAAATAAAAACATAACTGAGAGTTTAAGCAGCAGGATAGAGCAATCAGAAGAAAAAATTTCTGATCTTTGAGATAATGTCTTAGAAATAACTCGTGGACAAAAAAAAATTTTTTTAAGTGAAGAAAATCTAAGAGAGAGAGAGCACACCACCCTAAGTGCACAAACATTCAAATCATGGTGTTCCTGAAGAATAGGAAAAAGGAAAAGGCACTGAGAACATATTCAATGAAATAATACTGGAAAACTTCCCAAGTATAAAGAGAAACATGGACCTTCAGATCCAGGAGACTCAAATATGCCCAAGCAGATTCAATACAAAAAGGACCTCTCTGAGGCATATTATAGTCAAACTGGTAAAGCTCAAATACAAAAAGAGAATCTTAAAAACCACAAGAGAAAAGTGTTAAATCACCTAGAAAGCAGTCTCCAGCAGACTAACAGCAGATTTCTCAACATAAACTCCACAGGCCAGAAGACAATCAGATGATATATTCAAAATACTAAAAGAAAAACAAATCTTCCAGCCCCAAATATTATAGCCAGCAGCACTATCCTTCAGAAATGAAGGATAAATAGTGTATTTCCCAGACAAACAAAAACTACAAGAGTTCACCCCCACATGACCAGCTCAGCAAGAAATCCTCAAGAGAATCCTGCCTCTAGACTCTAAACAACAATAATCACTGCCATGAATACATGAGAAAGAACAAAACCCACTGGTAGAACAAAAATGCAAATGAGAAAGAGAAAAGAATTCTATCTTACCACCTCCAAAAACCAACAAGCACCAAAGACAAACAATAAAAGAGAAGGAAAGAAACAAAAGATATTTAAAACATCCTAATGAAAATTGATAAAGTGCCAGAAATAATACCTTTTGGTAGCAACCCTAAATGTAAATAGATTAAATTCCCCAATCAAAAGACACAGACGGGCTGATTGGATTAAAAAGCTAGACCCAACACTATGCTGTCTACAAGAGATTCACCTCAGCAATAAAGATGCACACAGACTAACAGTGAAGGGATGGGAAAAGATACACGATGCAAATGGAAATCAAAAACAAGCAGGAGTAGCTATTCTGATATCAAACAAAATAGACTTTAAACCAAAAACTATAAAAAGAGACAAAGAAAACCACTATGTAATAAGAAAGAGATCTAATCAGCAAGAAGACATAACAATCATAAATATATATGCACCAAACATTTGAGCCCCTAGATATATAAACCAAACACTCTTAGACCTAAAGAGATAGATTCAAATACAATAATAGTAGTGAACCCGAACACCCCTATCTCAGCACTGGGCAGATCACCTAGGCAACAGATCAACAGAGAAATACAGGATTTAAACTACACTTTAGACAAATTGTACCTGGAAGATATATACAGAACATTTCATCCAAAAACTACAGAATATACATTCTTATCATTAGCTCATAGAACATTCTCCAAGTTAGACCATATGCTCAGTCACAAATCAAGTTTTAACAAATTTTAAAAAATTGAAATCATTTTAAGTATCTTTACAGACAACAACAGATTAAAACTATAAATCAACAACAAGCAACACTCTGGAAACTATACAAATACATGGGAATTAAAAAACATGCTCCTCTATCCCACTGTTGGGAATATACCCAGAGGAATGGAAATCATCCAGTCGAAGGTATACCTGTTCCCCAATGTTTATCGCAGCACTCTTTACAATAGCCAAGAGTTGGAACCAGCCCAAATGCCCATCATCAGATGAGTGGATACGGAAAATGTGGTACATCTACACAATGGAATACTACTCAGCTATAAAAACGAATGAAATACTGCCATTTGCAACAACAAGGATGGACCTTGAGAGAATTATATTAAGTGAAACAAGTCAGGCACAGAAAGAGAAATACCACATGTTCTCACTTATTGGTGGGAGCTAAAAATTAATATATAAATTCACACACACACACACACACACACACAAACCGGGGGGGGGGGGGAAGAAGATATAACAACCACAATTATTTGAAGTTGATACGACAAGCAAACAGAAAGGACATTGTTGGGGGGGAGGGGGGGAGGGAGAAGGGAGGGAGGTTTTGGTGATGGGAGCAATAATCAGCCACAATGTATATCGACAAAATAAAATTTAAAAAATAAATAAATAAATAAATAAATAAATTTAAAAAAAAAAAAAAAAAAAAAAACATGCTCCTGAGCTACCTATGGTTCCAAGAAGAAATTAAACAGTAAGTCAAAATATTTCTAGAAACTAATGAAAATACAGAAACATCATACAAAAACCTGTGGGATACTGCAAAGGCAATACTAAGAGGGTAGTTTATTGCAATAAACAATCAAATCAAACAAGTAGAAAGATTTCAAATAAAAAACCTAATGCTACAACTCAAAGAACTAGAAAATCAAAAATAATCCTACCCCAAAATTAGTAGATGGAAAGAAATAATTAAGATCAGAGCAGAACAAAATGAAATAGAAACTAGAAAGATGGTTCAAAAGATCAATGAAACAAAAAGTTGTTTTTTGAGAAGATAAATAAAATAGGCAAACCATTAGCTAGGCTAATTAAAAAAAGAGTAAAGAAGACCCAAATAACAAAAATCAGAAATGAAAAAGGATACATTACAATCAATACCACAGAAATACAAAGAATCATTAGAAACTATTATAAACAATTATATGCCAACAAATTTGAAAACCTGGAGAAAATGAATAAACTTTTTGGACACATATAAACTAGAACCATACAACCATCAAGACTGAACCAAGAATAAATGTAAAACCTGAATGAACAAATAACAATCAACAAGATTGAAGCAGTAATTAGCAGTCTCCCAACCAAGAAAAGCCCAGGACTAGATGGTTTTACTACTGAATTCTACCAAACATTTAAAGAAGAATTAATACCTATGCTCTTCAAACTATTCCAAAAAATTGAAACAGAGGTCATTCTCTCAAACTCATTCTATGAGGCTAGCATTACCCTGGTACCAAAACCAGAAAAAGATACAATAAAAAAAAAAGAAAACTATAGGTCACTATCTTCAATGAACATAGATGCAAAAATCCTCAACAAATTATTAGTAAACAGAATACAACACATCAAAAAAAATTATGCACCACAATCAAGTGTGATTCATTCTAGAGATGCAAGGTTGGTTGTACATACACAAGTCAATAAATGTAATACACCACGTCAACAAAATTAAGGATAAAACCTATGATTATCTCAATAGATACAGAAAAAGCATTTGACAAAATTCAACATCCCTTCATAATAAAGACTCTCAGCAAATCAGGTATACAAAGATCTCAACACAATAAAAGTCATATACAACAAACCCACCACCAATATCATATGTAACATAGTATTTAATGCATATCAAACATAGAAGACTAGCCAGAGCAATCAGGCAAGAAAAAGAAATAAAGGACATCCAGATAGGAAAAGAAGTCAAACTGTCCCTATTTGCAGATGACATGATCTTATATATAGAAAAGCCTAATGACTCTACAAAAAACCTCTTAGAGTTGATAAATGATTAAAGGAAACTTGCAGGATACAAAATCAATATTCAGAAATCACTAAGGTTTTCATACTCAACAACAAACTAGCAGAAAAAGAATCAAGAAAGTTAGCCCATTTACATTATTCACCAAAAAAGTAAAATACCTAGGAATAAATTTAACTAAGGAGGTGAAAATCTCTACAATGAGAACTAAAATCACTGTTGAAAGAATTTAAATATGACACAAAGAAATGGAAAGATATTCCATGCTCTTGGATTGGAAGAATGAACATTGTGAAAATGTCTGTACTACTCAAAGTGATCTACAGATTCAATGCAATCACCACTGAAATACCAAAGACATTCTTTGCAGAAATAGAAAAAGAAATCTTAACATGCATACGGAACAGTAAAAGATACTGAGTAGCCAAAGCAATCCTGAGGGAAAAACAATAAAACCAGAGGCATAACAGTACCTGATGTCAAATTATATGGTACTAGCATAAAAACAGACACTTGGACCAATGGAACAGAATAGGGAACTTAGAAATCAACACACATACTTACAGCCAACTGACCCTCGGCAAAGGCACCAAGAACACACATTGGAGGAAAAGACTGCCTCTTCAATAAACAGTGCTGGGAAAACTGGCATCCATATGTAGAAGAATGAAACTAGATCCGTACCACTTGCCATATACCAAAATCAACTCAAAATGAATTTAAGACTTAAATATTGGACCTGAAATGATAATATTCCTAAAATAAAACATAGGTGAAATATTTCAGAAAGTAGGAAAGGGTAGAGACTTTGTGAACATGACCCCCAAAAACACAGGAAACAAAAGGAAAAATAAACAAATGGGATTATATCAAATTAAAAAGCTACTGCTCAGCAAAAGAAACAATTAACAGAGTGAAAAGACAACCTACAGAATAGGGGAAAATATTTGCAAACTATGCATGTGACCAAGGATTAATATGCAAAGAACTCAAACAACTTAGTAAAAAAAACAAGTAACCCAATTAAAAAATGGGCAAAGGAGCTAAATAGGCATTTCTTAAAGGAATATATACAAAAAATTCTCAACATCACTCAGCATCAGAGAAATGCAAATCAAAACCACATTGAGATGTCATCTCACCCCTGTTAGACTGGCCAGCATCAAAACAATGGAGAACAACAAATGCTGATGAGGAAGTGGAGAAAGGGGAACTCACCCACCCTGTCAGTGGGACTGTAAATTGGTGCAGCCATTATGGAAAATGGTATGGAGATTCCTTAAACAGCTACAGATGAAACTGCCATATGATCCAGCAATTCCATTACTGGGTACATACCCTAAAGAGTGGAAATCATCCTGTCGAAGGGATAACTGCACTCCCATATTTATTTCAGCTCTAATTACAATGGCCAAGAGTTGGATCCAACCTAAATGTCCATTGTTGGATGACTGGATAAAGAAAATGTTGCATATTTACACTATGGAATACTATTCTGCCATAAAAAAGAAGGAAATTCCGTCTTTTGCAGCAACATGGATGAACTTGGAGAAAATTATATTAAATGAAATAAGCCAGGCAAAGAAAGAGAAATGCTGCATGTCCTAACTCAAAAGTGGGAGCTGAAAAACATATAAATAAAAGAAAGAAAGAAAGATACAACAATAATGATTATCACAATAATACATTGGACTTTCTAAAGGAGAGAACAGAACTGAGGTTACCAAAGGTCAGAAAGGGGGAGGGAGGCAGGGGGTAAGGAAGAAATTGGTAAAGGGCCATGAAAAACATTTACATTGTATAATACTGAACATACTAATTATCCTGTTTGGAGCATCACATATTGCACACAGGTATTGATATTCAACTCTGTTCCCCACGGATATGTATAATCAACTATGTTTCAATAAAAAGAATATCTAAAAAAAAAAAATACTCAGGACAGGAACTTACATTTAGTCCTGGCCTGAGAGCAGAGCAAAGACACGGCTCCATTCAGAGTGTGATGCACTTCCCCCCAAAGCCAGGGAGAGGGGTATGTGTTTTAGGAACTATCTATAGAAACTCATAGAAGAGAAACAACCTGGATTTGTTTTAAAATGAATTTCAGTTAATTAGGCCATGGGTCTATCCTCATCTACAGCCTTTTTTTATCTCTGAAGTAGTTGAGTCATTAATGAGTAGGATCCTTGTGTCCCGGTTGGTCCAGGGTAGTCCCATGTGACCTCTGCAGTCCCAGCAATGTTATTAATAGCTTTTCCTTCCACTCTCAAAAGTGTTCCAGTTTGGATGATAAATTATATAGTAACTTGGTAATAAGGAGCTCTTACTGATGCATAAATCTGGATTATCAGCCTGCTGTTTCCCAAGATCCTAATCTATGAGGGCCCTAAAACGTCACTGGGAAGTTACCACCAAAACTGCTTTTGAGGGAAAGTGTATATGTGGTCAATAATAGCTTTACTCCAAGATACTGATTAGGATATAGAGAAGTCATGGGGAGTAACAGCAGATGATTGCCAAATTTCTTTCTCAGGTGTATAATTCCAGGTAACCAGAGGGCTTTCATCTTGCAAACAGGTCAACAGGTTTGAACAGATCAGGAAATAGAAGAAAACATGTGAGGTATTACAAGTAATCTTCTGATTTTTTATATTCTCCAACATATAATTCAGTGCTAAATAAATGTTGAAAAAATGCATAATGAATATATCAGTTTAAAGAAGTGTCAAATAACATGCTTGCTGTGGATACTCATGTGTCTTAGTTGAGCTTTGCTAATACATCATAATTTTAGCAATTACGAATTATCAGGTCTTTTATTTCTCTACAGTATTGTTTTGGGGTTAAAAGGATCTGAATGTGCCCACAGGGGAGTTTCCTATATGGGAAAATCATCAGTTATGTGTACAGTAGGACAAAAAGTTGGGTACAAAATGACCTTTTTAAATGCAGATCCTGTTACTATTACATTTGCTATTTCTCCCAAAATATGAAAAGGAAAGACAGAGGAGGGAGAGAACAAAAAAACAAAACAAAACAAAACAAAACCCCAAAACAAATATAGTCCATACACCACAGGGATTAAAAATATTATGAAGATAGATAATGTTGGACAAATTTGGTGAAATATTTTCTTTAAAACTACTTTATATACATCGTAGATAAAAATTTTCATTAGGACAGTGCCCTACAAAGTGCCACTGACAATCCCTTAAAAATTGCAATAATCCGTTAATTACCTTTTGGATATAGTCATTCATGAAGTTCCTAATTTGGCCACCTTGTGCCCAGTTCTTATTTCTCCTTGTCCATGGAGTACCATAAATGTGCTTATTACATGTTTTGCTGAAATCTGGCTACACTATGTCTACCTCATTTCCCTAATATAGCCATCTAATAATACTATCAAAGAAATAAATGGGGCTGGTCTGGCATGACTTCATTTTTGTGAACCCAATACTGCCTAAGTCCTTAATCATTACTGCTAACATTTCCAGATGCCTACAAACTATACACTGTGGCATCTTGCTAGGGTCAATGCCAGCCTTCTGAGGATTTATAAAATCTGTCTTCTTTTCCTTTTGGGGAATCAAAATAGCATTTGACCATTTAGACTTCTGGCACCTCTTATTTGCCATGATTCTGCCAAAATCATGCATTTCAATAAAAGTTGCCAGATATTAAACATGTACTAGTTGTCAATCAGTGTGCTGAGAGCACTTACATACATTATATTCTGTATGTAAAGAAGATGAATGGACACGGCCTGACTGTAAAGTGTGTGAACATAAAATGCTAATTTTTAACATTTTTGAATGAACATAGTAGAATTTGTTGCCTAATTTCCTACAAAACTCAGGTGACCCCAAGTTCTCCTGCCTGCAAATTTGCGCTTCATCTATAATATCGTAAAGATCATCATTCAACTCCCTGTGCTCTCTTCACTCAGGAAGTCCAGTGCCTTTCTCAGGTGCTTCTGAGGATTCCAAGCAGAGTTTTCTTAATCCCGTTGTCACTTGTCACCACTGAGAACGGTTTTTCTGGGCTCTTTTAAGATGCTTCTCCAGACCCCTGTGCTTTCTCCTGACTTCTACACTCCATAGTTGGAGCAGTTCCTCTCTTTATTTCTCAAGTAGAGCTTACACTAGGCTATGATAGACCAAACCTTGGAATCAGTGCATGAAGATGGCACAATGCAGAAATCCCAGCTCCACCTCACTACAGTGGGTGCGGAAGAACATGAGGAAAAAAAGAAGGAACCGACTTTCAAATCTCTTTATTTTGCCTCCCAGGCCAGGAGTTGGAAATAATCAAACCCCATTCTGCAGGACCCCACAGCCACACAATTCCTCTATGTCCTCCACCTTTTTTTTATATGTACCAGAGCTCTCTCTCTGAGGAAGCAAATTGAGACAAGATAAGATGGGGTGGATAAATGATAGGCAATGAGAGCAATGCAAGACATAAGGGCATGCATCTGGCCACACAAATGAGTTGTACATAGATTCTATAGACACTGTCATTTTAAGAAACATTTATAATATTCCCTTTTTGGAATTGTTTTTGGTTTATTTGGAAACCAAATATTTTCCATGGAGCACACTTCCGTGCTTTTGTGGTGATTTTAATTTCTAAACACAGGCAAAACGTGTTTGGAAATAAGACTGACAATTAAGGTGAGTAATGTGCTTCTGGGTCAAAAACAGATGTGAAAATATTGCAATGATACTGATGTTTTCTCTAACTTGGGAAAGAGCTGTTAAGGCTATTCCCAAAGAGAAATTTACAAATATGTTTGAGCATTTTCAGTGAATTTTGTGAAGCATAACACTTACCAGGAAAACATAGTATTGTGATTCAGAACAAAGCCTTTGCTGGTTAGATCCAGGGCTAAAGCCATATTCTGCCTCTCACTCTATCAATTTGGAAATGTTTTTTGACCATTTTTCACTTTATATTCTTCAGTTGTAATAAATGGATAAGTCCTGCCTGGAAAGAATTGTTGCGAGGAAAGAGTTGGCACTTTACTGATACTTGTACATTCTCAATGTCAATGGGCAAAGCCAAAGATGCTTAAAAGACTTGCTGGCTTCCAAACTGAAGGTAGGTATTTTTAGAACAAGTAAAAAACTGAACATATCCCTGTTAAAACATTATGGCCCTCAATATGCTGTTTCCAACTTCCGATGTACACAGGAGCAGAGGAGTTATTTATGAGTGCTCAGGAGGCAAAGATATTTCATGATTAAGATATAATTTTATGAAATCCAAACATTCATAAATGGTAAGTCCATTTATTGGGAAACTTCTATCTGCCCAATACCTAATAAATTGGAGAACTATGCACTGCTTTGCTGCCTCAATTGGTGGGGAGTTCAGAGTGAGCTGGAAAAGTAACAGAATCCAGAGCAAATCATACAAATATTTACTAAGCCACAATTTTATCGGTGCACACACGTCAATGCACACACTACACAGTGAAAGGGAAAGTGAAGGCTGGGAGAGATATCCACTCTGGAAATCCTAGTTTAAAGCAATGGGAATAATAATGAAAAGCATAAAGCATAGTTATAGTTAATATAAAGCATATTTTCTCATGGTAATGGCCTCTATTGGAGAAATTTTGTCAGCAACTAGGTATACTTATCATTAAAACTAATTTAAGTAATAATAATAATATTTATGGAGCTACTAAGCATTGTCCTAAGTGCTATATCCACATTATCATTTTTGATTCAGTTTAGTATAAAAGTTAGTGTCTGCTAGTTACATATTCAAGAATGAATTTTTATGGATATAAATATTGATTGTATAGATATATCAATTTGCAAGTAAAAGAAGTCAAGTTCAAAAGAGTGTACAGGCAGTTTGAATTTCTTGGCACATCCTCTGGAGTTGGGGAATGGTCCAGGGTGACCAGGTGGAAACTATTCTCAGATGCTTCGGGGAGGGAAAGAGGTCATGAGGGAGAGGATACAGCTCACTATTCTAAAGCAAATCATTTATTGTTGGATTGCTAGTGATTTTACGAAAGAGATGAGTCCTGCAGCAACAGCAGCCCTGTTTCACCAGCAGGCAGAGTTATGGGGTCAGTCTGAATTCCATCAAGCTTCTGAGGTTTGTGAAAGGCACTATATAGGCCTCAATAAACAACAATGATCAGGTTAACCTCTTGCTTCTGAGATGCTCCTGACTTTCCATTTGCAGCAGAACCTGATTTTGAATGTGGGTAACAACATCCCCCCACTGATCCTGCCCTTTGCAATGGAAATGCATTGACAAAATGACAGAAGATTGTCTCAAAATCTAAGTCCGCTTGATTAGTATGGATGTTGGACTTAGGCGTGAAGGTGTTTTACGTTACTGCCATGCCCTTTCAGCCAAACAAAGAGAAAGCACTCCTCGGCAGAGCTTTTATTTTCTTTAAAGTCCCTCTGATGGGCTTCTGCTCTCAATAGTTATATAACAAAGTGGTGGCATAATATATGAGGGCAGCGGAGCGGGAGTTGAACATACCTGTATTTGCAGCCATAATGAGAGCTTGGAGGTAACAAGGGGGGTGATTTGGATAATAATTAATAACCTGAGTTCCAGGCGCCAACTGGAGTCGCATGCAAATTCAATGACCCTGCGGTGGCACCTCTTGAAGAAGAAGGTGCTTTATTGCCTCTGTCAGGCGTTCCCTTCTCAGCTGTGATTCCTCGCAGCCTTGGTGGTTTGCATACTGCGGCTAAATATTAGGCGGTAATGAATGACAACCCAGCCACTGTACACACTGCAGTGAGAAGCGGCTGTAATTGGCTCCCCCATCAGCACCATCCCCTCCCCCTTTGCAAAGGAGAGGAGATGTTGATAGCAAGCACTTCCGCAAAATACAAAGGGCCTGGTTACAAAGTACCCACTGCAGTACTCAGAGGACACAGAGGGAGTTGTTCCAATCTCATATTTACATCCTTTCCAGAGATGCAGAACCACTGGCTTGGGATACGAATTATGCAGCTCTCCCATTCACACTCTGCAAAGCACCCCACTCGGAAGAAAGGACATAAGTGCTAGAATTCTGTATGTTTGTGCCTGCTTTCTGGGTCTTTTCCCCCTACCATGTCTGGGTTCAGATTGTTAAATGAAAATATTCACATCAAAGACTGGAGAAAAGGAAGTGAACACATTCTGATTTTGGTTTTGTTTTCTTTGAGATATATTCAGGGTGGTTGTGAAAGACTCCCGCAGTGGGTAGTCAGTCAGTTCAGGGAGACCCTCCCAAGGAACAGCGAGACCACGGCTTCGGATGCAAAAACAAGAGGTTTATTGAACACACAGGTACCCGGGCGACTCAGTCTTTCGAAAGACTGGCGCGCCGAGTGGAATTTCTGGGCTCATTTTATAGCAAAAAGCGCGGGTACAGAAGCGAGAAGCAAGGTAATTGGTTAGTTTAAATCAAGCCAGGGGTGAACTTCGGTCAAGTGGGAGTCCTTGAAACAGCTGAGGGGCACTCTTGAAACTTTAACTGACTTGTCTATTTCTGGGAACTATCCGCCCTTTGCCTCGGGCCGGGGCCCAGGTGCATAACCACAGATATCCTGTTTGACTCTGTTCCCCTTGTTTCTTAACTTGACTTTTTGGCTGTATTTTCCCTATACTGCGGCTAGCTTGAAAAGAAAAAAGAAAAACACTTCCTTCATTCCCCCATTTTTTCTTGTGGATCGCTCTAATCTTAGAGCGGAATTAAAGGTTATCTTCGTCATCTAAGGTTTGGTATTTTTGTCTAAGGACCAGAATTTTAACTGCACTTACCCTATCATTGATGAATTGGACTAGTCTATTGATGACGTAGGGCCCAAGGGTGAACAACAGAAGGAGGAGTAATAGGGGCCCGGCGATGGTTGACAGTAGGGTGGTCAACCAAGGGGAGTTATTGAACCAACCTTCAAACCAGTTTTGATCTTTTTGGCGCTCTAACTGTCTTTTATCTAGTCTTTGTTTGAGTTTGGCCATGGTGTCTCGTATCACACCTGAATGGTCTACATAAAAACAGCACTCCTCTCTGAGGGCCGCGCAGAGGCCTCCCTCTCTTAAAAACAGTAAGTCAAGGCCTCGCCTATTTTGGAGTACTACCTCAGATAGAGAAGTCAATGAGTCCTCTAACTTGCTGACTGAATCCTGGAGGGCCCGGAGGTCAGTGTCCATGGCAGTCTGGAGCTCGGTTAGGCCCCGCTGGAGGTCTATAGGTCCTTTAATCAGAGCAGCCGAGCCGGTACCTATACCTGCCACAATTCCCAGTAGGACAGCTAGGGTAAGTGTGAGAGGTTCTCTCTTAAACCTGGGATGAGGGTTGTCATAGGCCTGCAACAAAGTTTCTTCAGGATGGTAATAGATGCGAGGAATCAGCTGAACCTGGACACAGAAATCCTTAGACTGATTAAAAACTGAGAGGGAAACGCAAGGGGTGAGACCGGTGCTGCAAGCCCACCAGCTATGGTTGGAGGGGAGAAGGTACTGATGGTCCCCGGAGGAATTGATGGATAGGGTCTGGTTGCAAAGATGTTGATGGGTAGAAGGTATTGTTCCTATACATAACCCTTGTCCTGTGACCTCTGTGAGAGTAAGCTTTCCCTGGGTCCCCCAACGGCAACTCTCGGCGCTGGTATAATTGGCCTCTCCCAAAAAGGCTATTCCTTCATAGTAGGGGGGGCTTATGGCCAGACAGAGCCAGCAATGCTCTGTGGCGTTCGGGTTGGTGGCATTTAGAGCTAGGAAGGCCCCCTGTACAAGACCAAAGAGCCTGTCACCCGTGGTGGGGGGTAGAGTGCCTGGTGATAGGAGGCTCTGTGTAGCAGTGCTCCTTTGTGCCGCGGGGGGTTGCCTGCTAGTCATTGGGAACAGCTTGTTGCTAGGAGGTCCCTGTTCTGCAAGGACGGGGTCGGGGCCCACTGCCACAGTTGGCATATTGGTGATATCTAGGCGAATGGTGAACAGTACACCTGGATCGTTTCCCGTCAAATAGAACCTTAGTCCCCAGGTTCTTCCTTGTGCCCAATCTCTGGAATTTTTTCCTTTCTCTGTGAATTTTATTTTAAGGGGGTTACACCAGCCGGAGTTGTCACAGCTTTTACTGCTACCATTACGTTCTACAGTTATGAGGTCCCATGAGGAACTAGGTCCCCAGTAGACTGTCCCCGTGGTTTCACAACCCCATTCTTTGCAATATAGGGATTCCAGCCCTCCGCACCTTCTAGCTTCTGAAAGGGTCCGGCCATCCCGGGGGCACACGTAGAAGGGGGAAGCGGCAAGCCTGTTTCTAGCTCGGGGATAGCTGCACCCTGGGACCCCCCAGGTGATCTGATTATAAGCTTTTGTATAGTCTGAATCAGGGGGTCTGATCTGGGCCGAGCCCGATGCTATGTATCCCGGGATATCCCAGGTCTCAATACCCGCCGCCAGGGCACATACATCAGGTTTAAGATCGGGCCACCAAGTCCAAGGCGGCTGGGTAGCCTGTTTGGTCCAGACAACTTCTCCAGTTTGGGACAGTACCTTCCAGGTGAGGATCACAGGCCGGTGGGGGTTCTTACCCGGTGGACTCATTTTTCCGCCGCCGAATACGCAGCTTAAGAGGATGATCAGTCCTTTCCAGCTCCCAGGTCTCGTTTGGTGCCGGGGGTGGTGCAGGCTTGAGATGGGAAGCATGGACCCAGGCAGCGATGCCATCAACTTTTACTGCGGTCGGGGTGGTCAGCAATACCAGATACGGGCCTTTCCACCGAGGCTCAAGGTTGCTGGGTCGATGGCGTCTGACCAGCACTCGGTCTCCGACCTGGAACGGGTGGGGGACAGCTATGGTACCGGGCTGATATGCCTCTTTGATCTGGTCCCAAATCTGGGTCTTCACAACTTCTAGAGCCTTTAAATGGGTAAATAAGACAGGGAGAAAATTATCATCGGGACCCAGTGTTTCTCCCAACTCAAGTATGGGGGGGGGTCCCCCGTAGAGGATTTCATAGGGAGTTAGACCGTACTGGCCAGGGGTATTCCTGGCTCTGAACAGCGCTAAGGGAAGGAGGGCCACCCAGTCTTTTCCACCGGTCTCTAAGGCCAATTTAGTTAAGGTCTCTTTGATGGTTCTATTCATTCTCTCTACTTGACCTGAGCTCTGGGGCCTATACGCACAATGTAACTTCCAATTTATCCCCAGTTGTGTGGCCAGTCCCTGGCTTACCTGAGCAACAAAGGCTGGGCCATTATCTGACCCGATCACCTTGGGGATCCCGAAACGGGGCAGGATTTCTTCTAGTATCTTTTTACATACAGTCAGGGCCGTTTCCGTTTTGGTAGGAAAAGCTTCTACCCATCCAGAGAAAGTATCTACAAATACTAGCAGATACCTGTTCCCATACCGGCCAGGCTTTACCTCTGTAAAGTCTACTTCCCAGTATACGCCGGGTCGATCTCCCCGTTGTCTTTTTCCGGTCTCTCGGTAGGTGGTAGTCGCATTAGTCATGGCACAAGCCGGACACCGATTGGCGACTTCTTGAACGGTGGACCGGAGATTCGGGATGGAGAGGCTGGTGCGGCTCGTTAGTTGAAGGAGCTTTTCTGGTCCTAAGTGTGTTAGCTGATGTAACCGCTGAATGAATTCTTTTCCCTGGTCAGGAGTGAGCTCTCTTGGCTTGGTCCTAGCTTGAGCAGGCTCGATTGGCTCTTGAAGCTTTATAGTTTCTGCTAGCACCCTGACCGACAGGGCGGCTTGTTTTGCAGCCTCGTCGGCCCTCCGGTTCCCGGCCGCCACAGGGTTATTTCCTCTCTGGTGGCCCGGGCAGTGGATAATGGCGACCTGCTTAGGGAGGTGAATGGCCTCTAGCAGAGCCAGAATTTCTTCTTTGTTTTTAATGTCTTTTCCAGCCGAAGTGAGCAGTCCCCTCTGTTTATATATTGCCCCATGAATGTGAGCAGTGGCAAAAGCATACCTGCTGTCCGTGTAGATGTTGATGTTTTTTCCTTCGGCTAGGCGTAATGCCTGCGTCAAGGCGATTAGCTCGGCCTTCTGGGCTGATGTCCCTTCTGGCAGGCTGCTTGCCCATACCGTCCGTTTGCCATCTACGATGGCGGCCCCTGCTCTCCGCTTACCTTCCACAATGAAGCTGCTACCGTCTGTATACCAGGCAGGCACTCCGGGCAATGGCTGGTCCTTCAGGTCCCGTCGAGTCCCAGCTTCTTCAGCAAGGATTTCTGAGCATTGGTGTACTGGGGTGGATTCTGACTCGACTGGTAGTAGGGTAGCTGGGTTCAGGACAGCAGGGGGCGCGAAAGATATCCTTTCGTTTAGCAGCAAACTCTGGTAATGAGTCATTCTGGCATTGGTCATCCACCGATTGGGGGGCTGCCGCACAATACTTTCGAGGCTGTGGGAAGCAATCACAGTCACATTTTGCCCCAAGGTTAACTTATCAGCGTCTTTGAGGAGGAGTGCCACTGCAGCAACCGCTTTTAGGCAGGTTGGCCACCCACTGGCCACTGGATCCAGTTTTTTTGATAGATAAGCTACTGGCCGTCGCCATGGTCCTAGGGTCTGAGTAAGCACTCCTCGGGCTACACCGGCTCTTTCATCTACGTATAGAGTAAATGGTTTGGTGAGGTCTGGGAGAGCCAAGGCGGGGGCAGACAGCAAGGCTTTTTTTATGTGGTCAAAAGCCTTTTGATGCTCCTCAGTCCAGGTAAAAGGAATGTTTTCCCTTGTCAGGGGGTACAAGGGTGCAGCCAGGGAAGCAAACCCAGGAATCCAGAGCCTGCAGAATCCGGCAGTACCCAGAAATTCGCGGACCTGCCTGGGGGTTGTGGGAGTAGGGATCTTCATAACTGTAGCTTTCCGGGCCGGGGTCAGCCATCTTTTTCCCTCCTTGAGCAGGTACCCCAAATAGGTGACCTCTTTCTGGCATAACTGGGCCTTTTTAGCTGATACCCGGTACCCCAACTTACTCAGTTCCTGCAAGAGCTTTTGTGTCCCTCTTTTGCAGCCTTCATATGTGGGAGCTGCCACTAGGAGGTCGTCCACATATTGGAGTAATATGACCTGGGGGTTGAGAGCCCTAAAAGGAGTTAAATCCCGGTGGAGGGCCTCGTCGAAGAGAGTGGGTGAGTTCTTGAACCCCTGTGGCAGCCGTGTCCAGGTCAGCTGACCAGCGTTACCTTTTTCTGGGTCTCTCCACTCGAACGCGAACAGTGGCTGGCTGTTGGGGTGTAGTTTGAGGCAAAAAAAGGCATCCTTGAGATCCAAGACTGAGTACCAAGTGTGACTAGGCGGAAGGGAACTCAGGAGGCTGTATGGGTTTGGGACTGAGGGATGAATGTCTTGCACCCTTTTGTTAATTTCTCTCAAGTCTTGGACTGGCCGATAGTCATTGGTCCCTGGCTTTTTTACTGGTAGCAGAGGGGTGTTCCAGGGCGACTGGCAGGGCACTAAGACCCCTAGGTCTAAGAACCTTTGGATGTGGGGTCTGATGCCTTCCCGGGCTTCTTTAGTCATTGGATACTGTCGGACGGCCACCGGTGAGGCACCCGATTTCAGCTCTACTACTACTGGTGGGACGTTATTGGCCAGTCCCATACCTGTCTTTTCTGCCCATACGGTGGGAAAAAGTTGGAGCCAGGATGGGTCGATGGAGGGAGAGGCCGGCTTTTCATACAGCCGGTATTCTTCTTCTAGGTTTAGGACCAGGCACATGGTAGAGTGATCTCCCCATGTTACTTGTGGGCCCTCTGTAGAAAACTGGATTTGAGCTTTTAGTTTGGTCAGGATGTCCCGGCCCAACAGAGGAGTAGGGCACTCAGGTATGACCAAAAAGGAATGGGTCACTTGCTTATGTCCGACCCTTAAAAGTCTCTGTGTGGTCCAGGGGTAGACTTTGCTGCCGGTCGCTCCTACTACGACTGTCCGCCTGGACCCTACCTTCCCCATGGGTTGGGTCAGTACCGAATGTTCAGCCCCGGTATCGACCAGAAACTCGATGGGGGTCCCCTCCACTGTCAATGTTACCCTAGGTTCGGGGAGGGGGTCCGAACCTTGACTCCCCTAGTCGTCTAGGGATAGAACCCTAGCTTTTTTGTCGTTTTTCTTTTTTCGGGGGCATTCCCTTGCCCAGTGGCCTTTCTCTTTGCAGTAGGCGCACTGGTCCCTGTCGAGAGGAGGCCTTTTGTCCCTAGGTGTCGGTCTTGCCCGGTTGCTCAGGGTCCCTTTCTGCTTATCTGTAAACCCTTTATCACTTACTACTGTGGCCAAAATCCTAGTTAAATTTTTTTCTTGGCGTTTATCACGCCGTCTCTCTCTCTCTTCTGTCTCTTTTTTTTTTTCTTTCCTGTCTTTCTTCTTCTGTTTCTCTCTTGTGGTACACCTTTTCTGCCTCCTTTACTAAGTCTTGTAAGGAAAAGTCTTGGAGCCCCTCTAGTCTTTGTAACTTTTTCTTGATATCTGGGGCTGACTGGCCGATAAAGGCCATGGCAACTGCCGCCTGCTGTCCCTCAGAAGAGGGGTCAAACGGAGTGTATCTCCTATATGCCTCCATCAGGCGTTCCAAGAAAACCGAGGGGGGTTCTACCGGTCCCTGCAAGACCTCTCTTACCTTAGCCAAATTGGTGGGGCGCCGGGCTGCCCCTTTGAGACCTGCCACTAGAGTCCGGCGGTAGACCAGAAGACGCTCCCTACCTTCGGCTGTGTTGTAATCCCATTGAGGTCGATTGAGGGGGAAGGCCTCATTAATGAGGTTCTCGAGTTGTGTAGGGGCCCCGTTGTCCCCGAGAACGTTCTTGCGGGCCTCCAGAAGAATCCTTTCTCGCTCTTCAGTGGTGAAGAGGATCTGGAGTAGCTGTTGGCAATCGTCCCAAGTGGGCTGGTGAGAGAACATAAGGGACTCAAGAAGTCCCGTGAGTCCTGCTGGTTTTTCAGAAAAAGAAGGATGGTTAGATTTCCAATTATAAAGATCTGCTGAGGAAAAAGGCCAATATTGTAGAGGAACTAGGCCGTTGGGCTCGGCTGGGGGTCCTATGGCTCGGAGGGGTAAAATCACAGTGGAGTCAGGACCTGAGTCGTCTGCCGGACTGCGGGCACGGCGACTCCTGGTCCTAGCGGCTGGTCCCTCAGGATCGGAACTATCGGGCGCCTGGCCCGGCACCGGTCCGATCGCCTGAGGGGCCAGAGGAGGCGGCAGGGCCGCCGGGTAGGGCGGGGGCTCAGAGAGAAGGAGCGAGTCGTCTGGTGTCGGGAGGACGGGGGGTTGGGGAGGGGCGGAAGGCTTCCTTGTAGGTGGCCTTTGAGTATTTTCTGATCCCGAAACAACAGCGACTTTGCTGGAGGGTGGCACCCAGGGAGGGGGATTCTGGGCGAGGTCTTGCCATACCACGACATAGGCAACCTGGTCCGGGTGTCCTCCGGTCTCCTGAAAAACAATCTTTTTAACTGCAAAAATGACAGTAAGATCAAAGGTTCCCTCTGGCGGCCAACCTACGCCGAATGTGGGCCACTCAGACGAACAGAAAGTCTGCCATTTTCCTTTTTTGATCTCCATGGACAGATTGTGAGCCCTGGCTTTGACATCTTTCCAATGATCTAGAGTAAGGGAGAGGGGCGTAAGGGCACTTTGCCCCATCTCGAAAATTTCCAATAGGGGAACGACGACGCAAAGACCTATCACAACTAAGACAAAAAGAAACCAGAAACGGCGACGAGACCGAGTGCCGTAGAAATAGAAGAAAGAGTCCGATGGCAGAGCGCGCCTCCCGAGACGCGGTGAGACCAAAACACAATAATCCTCTGCCAAGGGGTCCACCAGGCGTCCCTGGTCCTCCCCTGATCCTGGGACGTCTCCCAGGATTGCCGGGTGGCGAGCCCCCGAACACGTCTGTTCGCTACCCGCACTTCGCTCCCAGAGCGACTAACCCGGAACAAACTGAAACCAAAATGCGCGCGCTCAGAAAAGACAGTCAGAGTCACAGGATTAGACACAGAAACGAGACACAGAGCAGTCGCTGGCCAGCTTACCTCCCGCAGGTGGGTCGGTGGTCCCTGGGTAGGGGTCTCCGATCCCGGACGAGCCCCCAAATGAAAGACTCCCGCAGTGGGTAGTCAGTCAGTTCAGGGAGACCCTCCCAAGGAACAGCGAGACCACGGCTTCGGATGCAAAAACAAGAGGTTTATTGAACACACAGGTACCCGGGCGACTCAGTCTTTCGAAAGACTGGCGCGCCGAGTGGAATTTCTGGGCTCATTTTATAGCAAAAAGCGCGGGTACAGAAGCGAGAAGCAAGGTAATTGGTTAGTTTAAATCAAGCCAGGGGTGAACTTCGGTCAAGTGGGAGTCCTTGAAACAGCTGAGGGGCACTCTTGAAACTTTAACTGACTTGTCTATTTCTGGGAACTATCCGCCCTTTGCCTCGGGCCGGGGCCCAGGTGCATAACCACAGATATCCTGTTTGACTCTGTTCCCCTTGTTTCTTAACTTGACTTTTTGGCTGTATTTTCCCTATACTGCGGCTAGCTTGAAAAGAAAAAAGAAAAACACTTCCTTCAGTTGTTGTTGTTTTTAAGGTCAGACTGAGTGTCCAGACCTTGGTTCTAACTTGGCTCTGCCACTAAGCATATGATCTTGAACAGGTTGGATAACCATTTTGAGTTGCAAATGACAAAATTGTTAGCTGTAATGACTAAAAATAAAACAATATAGTAGTTTAAGAATATTTTTATAAGTTAAAACCATATAAAGTTCTATTCTTATGTCTGTCTTAAACCTTTTTTATGTTGCAACACAATAAAAGACTGTATCTTGAATTCCCTAATAAGGCCATACTGTGCCTTTTTGGCTTAAGTAACTGCATTTAATTGCAAAGTAAATGCTTTATTTCTTACTAGTAAATAGACCTAGAAACTAGCATAACTAGAGGGCTAAAAACAAGCTTGATAATAAATAGTAAACATTAGCCTACTGGGCTCTTTAATTTTGAATATAAAGTAAAACTCTAGAAAGCAAGTATTTGGATCTTACAGGTATAACAGTTATATTCTCAAAAAAGGTCCTGGTCTTTCAATTGCAGGTACAAGAAATATGGCTGAGATTATAATTTCATATTCCTTTGTTACATACAGCTACATATAGCTATTTGAATAGCATGTAGAATTGTTCTTTATCTTGGTAATTTATAAATATAATGATTTGAAAACAAATGGACTAATATTCAGAAATAACTATGTACAGTGTACTAAATGGTGAGCAGCACAGTCCAATCATTAAGAGCAAAGAACTCTTGAGAAAGACTGCCTTGGTTCAAACAGAGAAAGATCAAAGACTGAGATGGTGGAGATTAATAAAACAACCTTAATTTAGACAGAGTAGTCACAAAAGATTGTGCAGAAAGGATGTGATGAGCAGGGGAAGAGGTCGTGTCATAGAGTTAAAGAAGGAGCCAAGGGTTAGGTCATTTAGGCCTTTGTGGTAGAGACTGGTTGTAGCCTATCTGAAATCCACTCTCTTATTTTCTCTTATAAGAGATGCCTGGCTTTTTCAGAAGTTGAAAATATACACAGATAAAATATTCTCTTTCTTAGTCTCCTTTGAATGTAAGTGTGAACATGTGATCAGGTTCTGCTTGGGAAGACATAAGCAGAACTTTTTGGGTGAGAACTTCCAGAAAAGTTTCTTCAAAGGTGGATAAAGAACTAGAGTGAACCCTTTTGCATCTCTTCCTTTTCTTTTTTTATTTGGAAAGCACATGTGATGGCTGGAGGTCCACCAGCCGTCTCATGACCGTGGGGCAACATTGAGGATTGAAGCCAAGGCTAAGGATGGCAAAATAAAACAGAAGGAGACAGAGTTCCTCATGACTTTGTGCAGCTACCAAACCAATACCAAAACATGCCTTTCAGAGTTCTTCCACATGAGAGAATAAACCCTTGATTTGTTTAAACACCTTTATCAAATCTGTTTCAGCAGCTGAACACAATTCTTTGAAGATACTGACAACCAAAACAGGACTTTTATTTTATTCCCATGGCAATGGGAAGTCATTGAGAGATTTTTAAGCACGTGAATGTCATGACCCAATTTACGTATTTTTTTTAAAATGGCGGCTATGTAAAGAATGGATTGAAGGGGGAAAAGGGCAAAAGAAAAGAGCTCACTTAGAAGTGTATTGCCTTAGCTCAAATGAGAATTGAATATAGCTTGGAGTTGGGTAGTGCCAACAGATATGGAGAAAAGAAGACAGATTTAAAACATTTTGGAGTTTGGAGCTATAGGACATAATGAAGGATTTGATGTAAGGTGAGAAAGAAGAAGATATTAACAACAAATCTCAAGTTTATGACATGTTATTTAAAACTACAGAAATGAATAAAAATGTTTTAGTGGAGAATGTAGAAAAAGAAAAGGAAAGAAGAGAAGAGGAATCAGGACAGAACTATTCAAAACTATGATATTTACAAGTAAAGTAAAAGAAAAAAAGCCAGCAATGAAAGCTGAGATGAAGATTTCTGGGAGGTAAGAGAAAAAAAAGAGAGTGTAGGGTTACAGAACTCAAGGTAGAAGCATGTTTCAAGAAGGAGAGAATGTTCAATGGTACCAAATGCTGTTGAGGATTTAAGTAAGAGGAGATTCAAGAAAGCATAGGTTAAATATGAAAACATGTCAGTCAACACAATGTTAAAGCAGTTGAATGGCAGAGTTAGAAACCACATTGAGTAGTCTGAAGAGTAAAGAGTGGAGGGGCCTTCATTTCTGGAAATGAATGGTAGAGTGCGGCGCTGGGAGTGCTGCGACGCTCCCGCCGCGGGTTCGGATCCTATATAGGAATGACCGGTACACTCACTGGCTGAGTGCCGATCACGAAAAGGACAAAAAAAAAAAAAAAAAAAACAACTAGAGAAGCTAAAACACACACACATGCATACACACATTAATCTGCTTGAAATTATCATAGACATTCAGAGATAAATAAAGCAGGACATCAGTTAAAGTGTTAAGGACAGGTTTTATTCAGCAATATACTGTTGCAATAGGGAAAGAAATCCAACATGAACTGAACTCTACTTTGATTTATACAGAGATGGCCAAGTTTTTTAAAGAGAGAATGAAGAAATAGGGAAAGGCGGGGTGACAGGGAGGGAGAACTCCATTGAAATGGAGTCAAGAAAGAAAAAAAATTACCAAAACTGGAAAGAGGGGGTGGTCCATGTGAAATGCATCTGGGTTTGCTAACTGGTGCTTATCAAAGTCAGGCTACTACTCTTCCTCAGACGCTGGGAGACAGGGACCCTATCTTCAGGTGTAAATTCTTTTGGCAGCCTTGAGTTTTCTTAGACAAGCATTTTCAGTGGGCTAAGGTCATCACAGGGATGTGACCTTGAGCTGTTAGAAACTATGGTAGTGTTTTGTTCAAGTTTTTATAGGCCAAGGTTGAGGCCTAGTTGAAAAGAGAGCTCAGAGGAGCCTGGCTAAAGTTCGGTCAAAGAGAGAATCTTTGTCACACATCACAAGGCATCAACTAATTATGGGGCTGAGATTCAGAACATGGCTAACTGAAGAGTTAAGCACAAAATTTGAGGACTTCCTCCCTTAACAGCATCTCCCATTCCCAGAAGAGGCAGCCAAGAGAGGATAGGAAGATAAAAATAGAGTCTAGGGACTACTAAGAAGAATTACCCTGATGAACACTTCTCCCCTTGGGCTGGAACACCAAAGGGCTGCAGAGCAGAAACAACAGTGACTCCAAATTCAACAGGACCTAGTACAGCCAAATTATCCCTAAAATCTGTGATTTCTGTTGTCCCAGCAGAGTGCGAGTCACAAACTAAATCCCCTTAAAAAAAATCACCACAGTATCAAATTATTTCTATAAATTTTGACAGATAATGCCTACCTGGCACTTAATTAAAAAATACTCAGTGCCATGTGATGGAAAACCAGGATAAATAATAAACTACAGTACACTTTAAGGAATGAAGCAATACTACAAATTGGGAAGGATATTTTATAACAATGAAGGGTAAATTTACCAGGAATATATGACAATTCTAAATTTGTGTACAGCCAATAATGAGGCCCAAAATATATACAAATTTTGAATTGCTGACAAAATTGAAGGAAGAATATAAAATTCCCAATAATTATGCAAGATTTAACATGTTTTTCTCAACAACTGATTAGACCATAAAAACATCAGGATACAAAAGGTTTGAACATGATTAGTAAACTTTATCTAATTGACAGATATACAGAACACTGGACAAATCACTGAAGAATACACATTCTTTTACAAAATAAAATTACTCAGAGATATTTGCCAAACCTGATCATAAAGTAAGCATCAGCAAATTCCAAAATATTGAAAGCATGTGGAAATTTCTTCTGTCTGTAATGCTTAAAACTAGAAATCAATAACGAAAAGATACCTGGAAAATCCTCATATTCAAAATGTTTGTAAATTAATTAGTATACTTTTAGTTAGCATATAAATCAAAGATGAAGTCTCAGTGGAAATTGGAGTCTGTGTTAGACTAAATTATAATAAAAATATGACATGTAAAAATTTGCAGGATACAGCTAAGGCTATGCTTAGAAGGAAATGCACAGCCTTACATGCATATATTAAACAAGAAAAAGGCTTAAAATCCAGGAACGAGTAATATATCTCAAAAGCTAGATTAAAGGAACATGTTAAGCCCAGACTACAAGGAAGAAAATAATAAGTATAAAAGCAGAAATTAATGAATTAGAAATTACAAATTAGAATTAGAATTGACCAATATACAATATAGCATCAATAAAGCCAAAAGATAGTCTTTTCAAAAGACTCATAAAATTTGCAACCCCTGGCAAGATTGACCAAGAGAAAAAAAAGAGAGATGGAAAAATTACTAAGGTGAGGAATTAAAAAACAGGCATCATAAAGATGTTACAGATATTAAGAGAATAATAAAAACAACTTTGCCAGTCAATTTGAAAACTTAGATGAAATGTATAAATTTCTAGAAAAATACAACCCACCAAAAGATAATCAAAAATAGAAAATCTGAATACTTCTATGACTATTAAAGAATATGAGACTATAATTCAAACCTTTCCATGAAGAAATCATCAGACCCAGATGGTTTCACTCATGAACTCTACCAACCACTTGAGAGAGAATGAATGCCAATATTTATACAAACTTTTTTACTGCATAGAAAGCTAGTTCCCAATTCATTTCATGAACACATAATCTTGATTTTTAAAAAATGACAAAGTACTTATAAGAAGGAAAAATCATAGGCCAATTTTCTCATGGGAATAGATGTAAAAAAAATACTAACAGATATAAAAACACCTCACTTTGGTTTCTGAGGATTTTTAGTCCTTGAAGGCATAGCTGTATTTCTTGCCCTTAGGCTCATTGAGATACTCTGACTCCTTTTACTAAATAAACCACCCCTCTTAAGCCAAAAAGATAAAAATTAAAATGAAGGAAATTTCTAGTTAAGACTAAGTGCACGCACTTACCTGTTCTCACTCCACAACGTCCTTTAAATAAAAGTACATACAGAAGAATAAAATTGGACCCTTGTCTGACACCATAGACAAAAATCAGCTCTAAAGGGATTAAAGACTTAATTGGAAGACCTGGAACTGTAAAATTACTGGAAGAAAACATAAGGAAAAATCTTCTTGAAATGGGTCTGGGCAGTAATTTTTTAAATGCGACCCTAAAAGGAAAACAGAGAGAGGGAAAGAGTGAAACAAAAGAACTACTAAACTGTCAGAAAACAATTGACAAAATGGCACCAGTAAGTCCTTACCTTTCAATAATTATCTTGAATGTAAATGTATTAAATTTGCCAATCAAATTCCATAGAGTAGCTGAATAGATAAAAAATAAGATATGCGTCTACAAGAGACTCACT
The DNA here is from genome assembly GCF_027409185.1 of Cynocephalus volans. NCBI lineage: Eukaryota > Metazoa > Chordata > Mammalia > Dermoptera > Cynocephalidae > Cynocephalus > Cynocephalus volans. The sequence continues at coordinate 121,125,282 of NC_084467.1, read as the reverse complement.
TTAACTTAAGGACAAACATAAGCTGAACATGAAAGGATGGAAAAAGATATTTCATGCAAATGCTAACCAAAAGAAAGTGGGGGTGGCTACAGCTATATCAGACAAAAATAGACTTCAGGTCAGTAACTGTCACAAGAGACAAGGAAGGCATTATATAATGATAAAAGAACCAATTCATTAAAAGGTCATAAATTTAATCCTTTCTTTTTTCTCCCCAGTCTTATTGAGGTATAATTGACAAATAAAAATTGTATATATTCACCATGTACGATGTGATGTTTTTGTATACAGATATATTGTGAAATGATTACCACAATTAAGCTAATTAACCCAAAGATCAATTGACCATAAATGTGTGGTTTTATTTCTGGGCTCTCCATTCTGTTCCATTGGTCTATACATCTATTTTCATGCCGGTGCCATATTGTTTTTATTGCTATTGCTTTGTAGTATATGTTGCAATTAGGTAATGTGATTATATAATTGTGGTCAAAAAAGATACTTGATATGATTTTAATCTTCATAAATTTTAAAACTTGTTTTGTGGCCTAACATAGGATCTGTTCTGAAGAATGTCCTGTGTACCCTTTGACCAGCATCTTGCCATTGGCCTCGCCCTACGTCTTACCCCACCCCCAGACCCTAGTAACCATCACTGTACTCTTTGCTTCTATAAGTTCAGTTTCTTTAGATTCCATATGTAAGTGAGATAGATCACACAGTATTTGTCTCTCTGTGCCTGGCTTATTTCAATTAGCATAATGACTTCCAGGTTTATCCATGTTGCTAACAAATGACAGGATTCCCTTCTTATTTAAAAGCTGGATAATATTCCATTGTGTATATGTACCACATTTTCTTTATTCATGCATCTCTCAATAGACACTTAGGTTGATTTCATATCCTAGCTATTGTGAATAATGCTGTAATGAATATAAGAGTGCAGATATCTCTTTGATATACCGATTTCAATTCCTTGGATATATGCTCCGAAGTGGGACTGATGGGTTGTTTCAAATGACTAATCTTCAGGCTTTCTGATTCCTTTTTCTGCTTAATTAAATTTGCTGTTGAAGCTCTCTGTTAAATTTTTCAGCTCCAGAATTGGGGGTTTTGGGGGGTTTGGTTTGTTTGTTTCATGGTTGCTATCTCTTTGTTGAACTTCTAGTTTTCTCCATAAGTTGTTTTATTTATTTCTCTAAGTTGTCTACCTGTGTTTTCTTCTAGTTCACTAAGCTTCTTTAAGACAATTATTTTGAATTTTTTGCAGGCAGTTTGTAGATCTTCATTTCTTTAGGGTCAGTTACTGGTGCTATACTTTGTTCCTTTAGTGGTGTAATCCACCTTATTACTTGTGGTCCAGTGGAGTTGCATTGGTGTGTACACATCTGAAAAAGTGGGCATCTCTTCCAGTCTCTACAGATTGGCTTCAGCGCGGAAAGCTCTCCATTAGTAAGTTCATCCAGAGATTCTGAGTGGGCCAGCTGGTGGGGTCTGTGGATGGGCTTGCTGCTAGAGCTCTTGGGTGGGCTGACTTGGTCCCAGAATCAGTAGGTGGACAGGCCTGGCACCTGAGTCAACAGGGTTGGGCCTGGTACCTGGATCCAGAGGTGCTTGCTTGGAGCCTGTGTCCACTGAGGCAGGCCTAAAGCTTGGGTTCACAGAGGTAGGCCTGAATCCTAGGTCTGTGGGGGTTAGCGTGGCATCAGGGTTCACTGGGATGGACCTGGAGCCTGTGTCTGTGGGGGACAACCTGGAGCCTTGGTCTGCAAGGATGGGCCTGATTCTGAGTCTTCAGGAGCCAGCCTGATGCCAGAGTTCATGGGAGTGAGCCTGGGTCCTGGGTCTGCTGGGGTGGACCCGGAGGCTAGGAACACAGGGTCATGGGGGCTGGCCTGGTGCTGAGGTTTACTGGGGAAGTCCTGCTGCTGGAGTCTGTGGTGAAGTCGGGTGCTCACTTTGCTCTACTTCCCCAAAAGGAGTATATCTCTCTCCATGCTGTGCTGCTGGGCTTGAGGAAGGGGTAATACAGATCATCAAAATGGTCCTTCCTACCCTCTTTACTGCATCTTTTCTTATTTTGGTGCTCCACCCAGGTGCTATAATCTCTCACCTGAATTCCTTAGCTCTTGTGAAGGTATTTTTACATGGATGTGGATAGTTTGTTCGAACTGATGGTTCTGCCATGGGATGAGTGAAGGAAAGTCTTATTCTATCTTGCTTAAATCCCTCTAACTTCATTCCTTTCCAAAGGACAAGATAGAATAAAAGCTCTAAGAGCAAAACCAAATGACTAGAAAAATACTTTCCCACAAACATAAAATAAATTTCTCTACCTTGCTACATCAGTTATTTACGTATCACAATATGTTACATTTACAGTAAATCTAATATAAAGTAAAATATCCTGTCTCTCATCCTGATATGTAACAAAGAGAAAGATAATAACTTAATGAGTATTTTGAAAAAATAGATTATTAATAAATTAATTTCTTCCAGAAATGCCTAGAGCACATGAGTTCATATTTCAAGTCATAACATTCACACTTCCAAGCAATCCTGTTTATGAGTATAAGTTTTGTATATGATATTTCTAAAACTCTCACATTTAATGCATGAATGTGGTTCAAGATCTCCAAACATTTAATCTAACGTCTTGTCCTCATTTTCTTAAAAACCTTTTGATTAATGCAAATAATATATACCTATTTTTTTTTTAGTTTGGAATTCCCCTCATGTGCTGTGATTCACAGTTTTTACTATGTTTAAGAGTGAAAGGTTTTAACTGTATGCACTCAGCAACTTTTGAGCTATGAGCTTAGGAAAAATATACTGTATAATGTCATAGTGCTTGTTCCCCAGATGAATTTTACCCAGGAATAACTCAGTAAAGTCTGCACTCGAGAATCAATCCATGCCTTCACTTACCTATGCACGATCCTCCTTGCATTAATATTTACCTAAGTTCATAAAAAGAAAAAAAAATTATGTATTTGACTTTCCTTCACTCTGAGACTTCCCTTGATTTCAAATGGGAAATAAATTTTTGTATATTTCATTATTAGAATCTGGAATATGAGCTATAGACAATTAAATGAGGTATGAATATTTCTGCAGTTTTCCCCTCCCTGTGATTTGAATTCTATAAGGTCAATCAAGACTTTAGCCTAATTTTTGCACAAAGAAAATTGTTTACTGATTTTAGTAACTTATAGGAAGTGCCTAGGCAAGCACATTTGGCTGCATGAGATGAAATTAACCAAGCTTTCTCTTTCCAACTCTATTAGAATCACTTCAGTGGTAACTACAAAGGGTATCTCAGGGCTGATTTAAAAAAAAAAAAAAAAAGATTTATGTCTCCTCAACCTTATACTGTCCATCAGTGACTACCAAAACTATTCTAAAAATTATTTAACCTAAGTGTTAAGAAATATGCTTTCCTGCTTTCTACGCAAATCCAGGTCCAAGCCAAGTCTCCTTGCTACTCTCCCACTCCATCTCAATTTGTCTCAATCATCCTACCTATACAGAAATTCTTGATCTTCCTCTGAACTACCAAAATTCTGGGGATGGGAGGGGGATCTGGCAGGTCATCTGTCCATGAAATTGATTAGCAGGTTTAACTCCATTCTGTAGTGTGTTTGGAAGGTGTCTCTTCCCTTACTAAATTTCCTATGTTGATCTTTCCCAAAGCTAGAGAAAGAGAGCTTTTGGAGCAAGGATTTATAAATGACCAAGACATAATCACAACCAATTTTAATGAGCCTACAGCCCCATAGAGAAACACTGAAAGATGAGTAGGGTCTCAATGGTTGCAGAAGAGAGGAGAGGCAACTTCAGCAAATGCATGAAGATCAGCACGTGTTTATGTTCAGCAATGAGTATCCAGTTTCCAGGAAGAGTTGCAATATAGTTTTCATGAGGAAAAATAGCAAGATCTAAAGATGTAAACAAAATCTGCTGCCATATTTATTGCCCAGACTATTTTCCTTTTCATTTTCCCATTAAATTTCCAGCACAGTCACCTACATACAGAGTTCTGTAATCTTTTCCCAAAGTGCATACTGATAATTTTATCTCTAGCTCCTGAGTGGGAAAGAAGGATGCCTAGAACTCATGTGAAATGTATGATTCTCACCATTACCAGAAAGACTGGCTGGTTTGAGTGGGTGCTGGTCATGTATGCTGAGAGGATGAGACTATGGTTAAGATTTCAAATCAGAGGTAATAGTGAAATCCAGGAAATGGATGAATGACCAAGTCCAGGTCTATAAAGGAAAATTAGTACATATTTACAAGGGAGAATATGCTCAGATGCCAAGTTGCAGGAGTCAGAGGATGAGAATCAAAGCTGAGTGACAGAATAAACAATACAAGTACATCCAGATCACCAGGTAAATAAGCACCATCAAGGTGTGGAGTGGACCAAGAATGGCACTAAATGAATGTCTTGAACACCAGTGACGGTTAAGTTTTAGGTGATGATGAGTACATGCTGCAGAAGTGGGACATGCTGCCCCAAAAGACAAGACCCAGGACTACATCCAGCTCCTGGTCCAATTCTACAAAATTACTCCCTTATTCTATGTATACCGATATCCATTCCTTAGATTCCAATAGATCCATCCATCCAAGGAATAAAATGAACATTGTTCTACTTTTAACCAAAAAGTTCCTTGTGAACACATTTTCAACATTAAAAAAAAAAAAAACTCTGGTAAGTAGATTTAAGGTAATGCACTTAACCCTTGAACAATGAAAGTTTGAACTGCACAGGTCCACTTATATGTGCATATTTTCAACAAATATATTGAAAAAAATTTTTAGAGTTTTGTGACAATTTGAAAAAACTTACAGGTGACCCACATAGCCTAGAAATATCAAAAAAAAATTTAAGAAAAAGTTAAGTATGTCATGAATGCACATATGTAGATATTAGTCTATTTTATCATTTACTACCATAAAATATACAAAAATGCATTTTTAAAAGTTAAAATGTATTGAAATGTACGCACACAAACATAGATTGTATATATCATCATTTGCAGTCCAGAGAAATGTAAACAAACATAAAAATGCAGTATGAAGCCATAACTGCATAAAATTAACTGTAGAACGTACTGTTTTACTGTAATAATTTGCCAGCAAAGGATGGTTTGATAATTTTAGAAAGAGGTTTCAGTTTTTAAAAAAAAGTCAAGATAACAAGAGAAGCAGCTTCTGCTGACCAAGAGGCAGCAGATGAGTTCCCAGATCCCATTAAAATCATTGAGGTGAAAGGATATCTGCCTGGCAGATTTTTAATGCAGACATAAGTGTCTTATTCTGGAAAAAAAAAAAAATGCCATTAATGATGTTTATTGGGTTTTTTTTTTTTTTTTTGTCTTTTTGTGACGGGCCGCACTGCGCTCAGCCAGTGAGCGCACAGGCCATCCTTATATAGGATCCGAACCTGCGGCGGGAGCACTGCTGCGCTCTCAGCACCGCACTCTCCCGAGTGCGCCACGGGGTCGGCCCTAAATGATGTTTATTAGTAAGAACCAGAAGTGAGCACCAGGATTTAAGGCAGAAAGGGACAGGTTAACTCTACTGTTTTGTGAAAATGCAGTCAGGTTATGATCAAGACTGCCCTTATCTATAAAACTGCTAACCTCTGAGGCTTAAAAGGAAAAAACAAATACCAGCTGCCAGTCTTTTGGTTGTACAATAGGAAGACCTGGATAATGAGAACTCTTTTTCTGGATTGGTTCCATCAATGCTTTGCCCCTGAAGTCAGGAAGTACCTTGCAAGTAAGAGACTGCCTTTTAAAGTTCTATTGAACAATGCCACTGACCACCCAGAATCTCAGTTCAACACTGAAGAAGTCTCTGTGGTCTACTTGCCCCCAAACACAATGTCTCTAATTCAGCCTGTAGATCAGGTGGTCATAAAGACCTTTACAGCTCATTAAACACACTACTCTATGGAAAGGATTATCAGTGTTATGGAAGAGAACCTCAATAGAGAGAACATCATGAAAGTCTGGAAGAATTACACCATTAAAGATGCCATCACTGTTCCTGAAAAAACCATGAAAGCCATCAAGCTTGAAACAATAAATTCCTGCTGGAGGAAACTGTGTCCAAATGTTGTGCATGACAACATCAAGGAAATTATGAAAAAGATTGTGGATATGGTGCAAAAGGCGAGGGGTGAAGGGTTTCAAGATATGGATCTTGGAGAAACTCAAGAGCTAATAGCATATTAGAAGAATGAACAGAAGACAACTTCATGGAGATGAGTGCTTCATGGAGATGAGTGCCAGATGTTGAGAAAGAAGAAGAAACTGTTGAAGAAGAAATAGTGTCAGAAAACAAATTGACATTAGGCAATCTGGCAGAAGAGCTTTGATTATTCAAGGTTGCTTTTGACTTCTTTTACAACATAGACCCTTCTTTAAGATGGGCACTGAAACTAAAGTGAATGGTGGAAGGATTGATATCACATAGAAACATTTTTAGAGAAATGAAAAAGCAAAAAAGCCAGGCAGAAATTACAATGTATTTCCATAAAGTTACAATGAGCATACCTGCTTCTCTTGCCTCCTATTCCATTTCATTCCCCTCTTCTGCCTCTGGCACCCCTGAGACTGCAAGTCCAATCCCTCTTCTTTTACCTCCTCCTCAGCCTACTCAATGTGAATATGACAGAGTGTAAAGACCTTTAACATAATTCACTTCCACTTCATAAATAGTAAATAATCATCATGCCATTAATAAAATTATCTGTTGTGCATGTGTGTGAGTATCCTCATATGAAAATCTAATAAATGTATGATAAGAACTGTATGAGACATTTTTGTGTCATCATCATCTTCTGAGTATTCATCATGTAGAACATTGTGTGCAAGACTCATATGGAAGGGGATAACCTATCCTTACATACACATAAAGTGAGTAATATTGAATATAAAATCAATAATGTGTTAGCTTTTTTACTGGTTTATAACTTTGCTTTCAAAGAAGCATACTGCTGTACAGTATGCCTGTCTCTCTTGTAACTAAAGAAACTGTGTATCAGCCTATCATCAGAGGTGTTTTATTTTTTTCCTAATGCAATGATATTTCCAATATCATATTATGAATATGACTGTAATATTGTATGCCATAAAAATTTTATGATTTGTTTGTTAGTATGAAAGCTGGGTTACCATGAATCAATTGAATCGATTACACTAGTCTATCATAAAACAACCATATTGCTGCTTCTTCATTATGAATGCATGAATCATTGTACCTGCAAATAAATAAAAATTTCTTTTTCACATTATCTTTTTATTTTTGATGTCTAGTGTTAGTAATACATATAACATCTACAGTATTTTGTATTATGTAAGACAACATTGATGTAGATACTGACAATTTATCTTTTAAACAGATGACGTAAACTTATGATATTGATAAATACAGTACAGTATTGTGAATGTATTTTCTATTTCTTATAATTTACTTAATAACATTTTCTTTTCTCCAGCTTACTTTATTATAAGAATACAGTGTCATTAGAGGGTGAACAAAACTAACACCATCTTGTGCCCCACCTACCATGTTGACTCCTGTTTAACCTCATTCCTTTGTTTCACAGACCAGTTATAGATTAATATTAGGGCAAGCTATAAAGGGAACATAGGTCTCAGGGAGTGAATGACATTACAGCAGGTGGTGTCAGCAGTCTGTGCACTAACATCACAAGACCCGCTGACTCGTTGATCACAAGACACCTGATGAATGATGTGTTATTGACTTATTTTTCTTAAGATGTTTTCTTGAAGTTATTTTTAGTAACAGAGCTTTTGCTATATAAACTGTGCCTAAACCAAGAGAGCCAGAACTCTCTTCAGCTGTAGACATTTGATTCTTCACTGCATGCAACATTCCTGTATGTAAGTCACCCTGTAAAAAATATCTTTGTATCCCATATGGACTTGCTCACTTCCTTCTCTGTTCTCAAAGCACCTTCTCAGTTTGGAGGGCATCATACTTTAACTCCCACTTAAACAAGTATATAATACATATAACATACCAAATATGTGTTAACTGTTTATGTTATCAGTAAGGCTTCTAGTAAACAGTAGTCTATTAGTAGCCAAGTTTTTGGAGAATCTAAAGTTATACATGAATTTTCAACTGTGCAGGGAAATCACTGTTCCTAACTCCCATGTTGTTCAAGGGTCAACTGCACAATTAAATCTCTAAAAGGCCCTTAATTCAAAAGTCTGGACTTTAACAATTAACCTTGATGAGCCATATTATAAAATATCTTACGAGCCTTTGTATTAGTTTTTCTGGTTTATTTGGTTTTTTGGCAGCTGGTCTGTATTAGTTTTCTATTGCTGTGTAACAAATTACCACAAATTTAGCAGCTTAAAATAACACTTGTAGGTCAGAAGTTTGGCAGAGTGTAGCTAGATTCTCTGCTAAGTTTGAAATCAAGGTATCAGCAAGCTGTATTCTTATCTGGAGCTTGGGGCCCTCTTCCAATTCCATCCTTATTATTGGTAGAAGTAAGTTCTTTGTGGTTATAGAATTAAAGTTTCCATTAACTTGCTGGTATCATCCATAGATGGATCTCAGCTCCAAGAGCTGCTCTTTGTCCATATCCTTGCTCATGTCAACCTCCATTACAAAACCAACAATAGAGAATCTCCCTCATGTTAAATACCTCTCACATTTTTACTCTCTCTAGACTTCTGCAACAAAGAAAACTCTCTGGTTTCAAAGGACTCATGTGGTTAAGTCAGGCCCACAAGGAAAATCTTTGTATTTCAGGGTCAAATAATTTGAGACTGTGACTACTTCTGCAAAGTCCCTTTACATTGGTACATAAATTAGGATTTGAGCCAATAACCAGAGGCCAAGAATCTTGGGAGGAGAACTTAGAATTTTGCCTACAACATTTTTTAAGACTACTATCTTGGTACATTATGATAGAGTGGCTGGCTCAACTAAAGCATAGTAATCAAATAGAACTAGAAAAATCTATAAATCTAATTAAATGTGGTAAATTCTTATGATTTAATGCTCCTGATCGATAGATAACCTTCAATAACTCTTCATTGCCTATTAAATATAGCATTAACTCCTAAACCTGGCATGCAAAAAACTTCATAATAATATTGTTCCAGCTTCACTTTCCATCTTTGTTTTTCCCTCTGCATCTTTATGCATCTTTTTACATTTCTTTTACCATATTCTGGTCTTCCTCTTTTTCCTCTCTCCAGTAAAGTCCATCCTCACTCTTTATCTGGCAAAACTGTACCATTCTTTTAATGAGCAAAAGCAAGAGAGCAATTGAGCATTGTGATATTTGATGGTTTATACCTACTTTCAAGGACCCCTCATTACCTAACTATGAAGATTAAACTAGAGTAATATTTGAAGCTTACAATCAGTCGGTCTCTTTAGGTTGTATCTCCAATTACTTTTTCCTCTTTAATTAGTTCCTTCCAGTGATCCAAACAGTAGATTATACTCTGAACACAGAATTTCACCCCTCACTGTACTTATTATTTCCTCATTTCCAAGTTGCTTGCCTTCTACATTTCCACTATTAAAAAACCCTACTTAACTTCCACTTTTAGCAATAAAAAAAGTAATTACTATGGGACATTCCCTCTCATCATAAACAACTATAAAACCAGACAAAATATATGTAACAACTCTTTAGACAGTGAACAGAAGGCAGCACAGGGATGCTATTCTGGAAAGTAGGTAAACAAATGAGGTGAACCCTATGATCATCCTAAATTTCTTCCTGGAAGAAATTTCTGGACTCTTCCCAGGAAAGGGAAACCTAAATAAAACCTGGAAACCTCACAGATTTAAGGAGAAGGAGGGTAAGGCTTAGAGATGCCAATGTGTCTAGATTTTGCAAAGCAGAGTATCAGGAAGAAGGGACTAGTGCAGAGAAAGTGTTCCAGGAATCTACATGGATCCCCCAGGGTCTTTGGCTGACTACTCATCTGGGCATGCATCCACAGGTAATGCAAAGAACAATTGCCAGAGAAAGAGCAATTGATGAAAAACTGTAAGCCAGACAATTCCCAGAGCTTCACACAGAACTGAAAATCCTTTGAGTTCCCACAAACCAGAGAGGAGATATGGTATCAAATACACAGGACATTCTCTAGAACAGCAGAAGAGTCATACCTTAGTAGTGTAAAGGCTACTCTATACATTCCTTAACAAAAGTTTAAAAGTAAGCCTCAAAAGAATCACTTGATTCCCAAGCAATCATACCACCTGAAAGAACAAATCCCAGTCAAAGGGTACAACAGGGCTGGCTGGTTATCTCAGTTGATAGAGCATGATGTTGACAACACCAAGGTCAAGGGTTCAGATCCCCATACCAGACAGCTGCCAAAAAGAAAAAAAATAAAGGATACAGCAAAATCTAGCACAGAACTATGTAATATTCCATATGTCCAGTATTAAATTAAAAAATCCTAACATGAAAAAGCAAGAAAGTATGTCCTACAATTAGGAAGAAAAAAAATCAGTCCAAAGAAATTTACCCAGAAATAAAAGAAATATTAAATTAGCAAAACTTAAAAACCACTATTTTAAATATTATAAATACACTTAATGATTGAATGAAAAACATAAACCTGCCATTTTTAAAAAATAGAAAGTATTTAAAAAACAAAAGAGAATTTTTAGAGATAAAATAATATCTGAACTGAAAATTATATGGATGGGATTTAAAACAGATTAGACACTAAAGAAGAAAAGATCACTGTATTTGAAGACATAATAACAGGAAATATCCTAGCACAAAGAAAATAAAAAACTGAAAAAAATAAAATAAAACTAATGACTCAGTGGCCTGTGGAAAAATAAACAAAGGTAACTTTTAGTCCCAGAAAAAGGAGAAGTATAGAAAAAATGTTTTAAAAAATAGTGGTAGAAAATGTTCCAATTTGATGTTCATAAACCCACTAACTGAAGAATTGTAACAAACCTCAAAATGAAAAAACATATATAAAATCACACCAGGGAACATCATAATGTAAATTACTATATAGCAAGAAAGAAAAATAGCTTATGAGCAGAAGAGGGCAAAAGGCCAGTAGAGTGCACTACCAAACCTGGAACATTGTCCCTAAAATGAATGAGTAGAAAAAACACAGACTACATCTATAGAAAACTACTACAAAATGTTGGAAATTGTGAACAGAAAGTTTTCTGCTGATAAGACTCTGAAAAAAAGATAAAACAATAAGCTGAAGAAAACTGTAACACAGCACATTAAGCAAGTACATAAGGGTTTTAATAAACACCTTAAATCAGAAATACAAAAACTGAAAACACAAATGAACCAAAAATGGTAGAAATAAAATGAGAGTTAATTTTACTGATGAAAGAAATAGAAGAAAACAACAAAATCATATCAAAAAAGAAGACTAAATTATTGGGCGCCCAAGTGAGAATAGATTCAAATGCAAACTTAATAAAAGCCATTAAAGAAAATCAGAAAATCAGTAAAGCAACAATGAGTATAAAAGTGAGATAAAGAAAGAAATAAAAAGACTCATTCATAAAGTGATTGAAATAAAAGACAAGCAAAAAAAAAAAAAAAGAAGTAAATATTCATTTATTTTAGTGCTGTCCCTGAAGATAAAAAGTCAAAACAATGTAAGAGAATTAAAATTTAAACTATAATACAACAAAACAAAACAAAACAAAAGACTTTCCAGAAATAAAAGAAGAATCCATATGTTGAGAGGATTCAGGATTCAGCAGGTACAAGAGAAAATTGACATAGAATAATGAACTTTGAGACATAAAGTAAAAATACTCAGGGGCCCTTGCCAAACAGATAAAATAAATTACAAACACAAGAGAATTAGATTGTTCCTAGATTTCTCAAAAGCAACTTAAAAATCATGATAACAGTAGAACAGCATTTTTAAGAAACCAGAAAAAAAAAGTGTGATCCAAGAATATTATATCCAGCCAATCTGTCATTCAAATTTTAAAGTGATAAGAAAGGAGTTTTGCATTTACCTGAATGCAGGGATTAGTCTGCGTGCCTTTCCTGAAGAATCTACTACAGAACAGAATATGTTTCATTCAATCATGAGATCACTGGGAAAACTTCTCAAAAAGACTAAAGGTGAGCATTTCATATATTCAATTGTAGAGCTACGACTAAAACAATGATGGGATAAAGTTTTGAAAAATAATATGAAAACATACGTTCTTTTAAAGTAGAAAAAAAGGCAACTAAAAATTGGAAGGGGAGAGCAAAAAAGAAAAGTAAATTAACATTATTGAATGCTGCATAGATCGTACGTGGGAGTCACAGGATGCCATTTAAAACTGACAGATGGTAAAAGATTTAGAAAGAATAAAGGGAATTAAGGGCAATATAAATGGCATTAATACAAAGATAACCACTTGTGGTAAGCAGAATAATAGCCCCCCTCCCCAAAGATATTTCTGTCCTAATTTTCCAATCCCATGGCTTTTTAGGTTAGACAGAAAAGGGGAATTAAAGTTACAGATGGAATTAACGTTGCTAATCAGTTGATCTAAAAATAGCCAGATTATCCTGGATTATCTGAGTGGGCCTAATGTAATTACAAGAATTCTTGAAACCGGAATAAGAAAACAGAAGAGAGAACCAGAGATATGATAGCATGAGAAAGATTCAGCTCAATGTTTCTGGCTTTGAAGATGAAAGAGGGAGTCCATGAAACAAGAAAACCAGGCAACCTTTAGGAGCTGTAAAAAGCAAAGAATGGATTCTCCTCCAGATCCTCCAGAAGAAACACAGGCCTGCCAACATGTTCATTGTAGCCAAGTGAGACCCATTTTGGACGTATTGTCCACAGAACTGCAAGGTAAACTTGTGTTGTTTCAAGCCACTAAGTTCACAGTAATATTGTATAGAAGCAATAGAAAACTAACACACCACTGGAATAAAAATACAAGTCTTCCTATATAACAAAAGAAATTTTAAGAAGAAAGAAAGAGAACACAATGAATAGAGAAAAATTGTAAACAACAAAATACACACAATTATAGCAGTAATTACAACAGAAGATAATATGGCAGAACTGAGAAAAACACAAGCATGGTTTTAAATAATATATATACTTCATGAGTTATATATATATATAATATATATAATATATATATTTAAATATATTTAATAATAAATATACATGGATTTAACTTGCCTATTAAAGAAAAAACTTTAATTGGCTCTTAAAGTGAAATTCAATTATATTCTATATAAAAACATACAGTTAAGATACAGCAATTCACAGGCTAAAAATAAAGCTAAACCATTGGAAACAATAAGAAAGTAAAAGGTTACAATCCTAAGACTAAATAAAGTAGACTTCAAATAAAAAAGGCTTAAATAAGATGATGATGGATTGGAGGTATTGGTTTGAACTCACGATTTCTAAAATCATTAACAGATATGCTACATACACACACACATGCACATGTGCACATAAGCATATACACATATATATGTGTGCACATACACACATGAGGGCACTTTAAAAAGTTCATAAAATGATTTGTATTATCTTTTAATTCTATTTTTCCATAAAGGAGGTGCTGGAGAAAAAACGATGGGAACATAGCCTGAGACAGCAAAGCCAGATGGCCAAATATGGGACAATTTAAGCATCAAGATAATTAAGAACATTAAAACTTGTAAACCATTTAAATAGGAATTAAAGAGTCCATATCAATAATATATTGATGATGACAGATGAAGAAAAGAAAGAAGGAAAGAAAGAGAGAGAAAAGGGAGGAAGGAAAAAGAGGGAGGAAGGAAGGGGGAAAAAGATAGATAAATGGGGATGAAGGGACTCTTGTTTACAGTGGAATGCCAAGGGCTAACAAGTAAGTGTGGAGAAAGTACTGGAGCTTGAAAATTACCATTTTGCAATGATAATGCTAAATACTGAATTAGGCAAACATGATCAATGTATGTTAAATTTAAGAGAAATTTTTAATGAGGAATGGAACACTTGTATTTGCGTGATCTTAAAATGTCTCTCTATTAACTGGTTATTAATTGCAAGGGAGGAAAAAACAACAATGGTTATGCAAAAGAAAAAATTTAGACAACACCAGGACTGGGTGATCAGAATTAACAACACCTATGAGGGTAGAAGGATACTGTGCACTCCCAGAGGTGATACCCTGAGAAGGACTCAACATTACCTATGTAATATTCTAGCTGAGAATACATAAGCTCAATATATTCACAAGTAAACATAAAACAAACATAAAATTAGGAATTTTCTATTTAAAAGTCGTGGAAACTGTATTCTTTAAAAATGTCATAAAAGTCAAAGAATGGCTATACAGAAGTTCTAGACTAAAGGAGGCTGAAGAGACATGAACACTAAATACATTACCTAATACTAGACTGAATCCTGTCCTGGAAAGGGAATAATTTGCTACAATGGACAATATTAGATCAATTGACAAACTGAAATATGAATGGTAGATTAGAAAAAATCACTAAATCATCTAAATGTATGAACTTGATAACTGTTCTGTAGTTGTGTAAAAGAATATCCCTATTTTTAGGAAACACACTGAAGTATTTCACAGTAAGTGACTAAGATGTATGTCACTCACCCTCAAAATGTTCAGAAAAATCATTATAAATTATAGACAGTGCTGTGGTTTGAATATGGTTTGTTCCCACCAAAGTCTTGTGGAGGCTTGGTTCCCAATACAATGGTGTCAAAATGTGGTGGAACCTTCAAGAGACATTTGGGTCATGAGGAATCTGCCCTCAAGAAGGGATTAATGCAATCTCACAGCAGTGCATGAGTTCTTGCTGTACTGTGACTGAATTAGCTAATGACAGAAGAGGTTGTTATAAAGTGAGATCAGCCCCTGTGTTTTGCCTCTTTTGCATGTGCCCACTCACACTCTCACATGCACTCCTGCTATGTGATGTCATTGCCATGTTATGATGCAGCATGAGGCCCTCTTCAGATGCAGCCACATGATGTTGAACTTCCCAGCCTCCAAAACCATGAGCTAAGTAAATCTCTTTTCTTTATAAATTACCCATTATCAGGTATTCTGTTATAGCTACAGAAAATGGATGAAGATAGACAGATAGGTAGAACTAATGATTAAGCAAATGAGGTAGAAAGTCAACAATAGATAAATTTGAGTGAAGGACATGTAAGCTTTTCTTGAATATTTTTTACTTTTGAAATTTTTTTGCACATTTGAAAATATTTCAAAAGAGAAAGTTTACCAAAGAGATTAGTAGGAGAATATTAAAAGCTCCTTCATGCCTATAAACTTGACAACTTGTATAAAATGTATAAATTTCCCTGGAAAAAATTAGCAAAATTACCAAATTTTACTTAAATACAAAACCCGAATAGTAACTGTTAAAGAATTAAAGTTGTTATTGAAACATTCCCACAAAAAATAAATAAATAAATAAATAAATAAAAACTACTTCAGGTCTAGATGACTTTACTCTGACTTCTGTCTGACAATTAACAAATCAAAAAAAAAAAAAAAGCACAGGTGGCTGGCTCCTATTTAACAAAGTATTAGAAGTGCTAGCAAGAGCAATCAGGCAAGAGAAAGAAATAAAGGGCAATCAGAATGGAAAAGACAAAGTCAAATTTTCCCTGTTTGCAGATGACATGATCCTATACATAGAAAAATCTAAAGACTCTACCAAAAAACTCTTGGAGCTGACTGACAATTTCAATAATGTGACAGGATACAAAATCAACACCCCAAAATCAGTAGCATTGTTATCCTCCAATAATGAATTAGCAGAAAAAGAAATGAACTAATCCCATTTTCAATAGTCACCAAAAAAATAAAATACCTAGGAATCAATTTAACTAAAGTTGTGAAAGATCTCTACAATGAGAACCACAAATCACTGCTGAAAGAAATTAAAGACACAAAAATGTGGAAATATATCCCATGCTCTTGGATTGGAAGAATCAACATTGTGAAAATGTCCATACTACCCAAAGCAATCTACAGATTCAATGCAATCTCTATCAAAATACCAATGACAGACATCAAAGAAATAGAAAAAACAACCCTAACATTCATATGAAACAACAAAAGATTCTGAATAGCTAAAGCAATCCTGAGCAAAAAAAAGAAAAGAAAAAGAAAAAAAAGAAAGCTGGAAACATAACATTCCTGACTTCAAATTATACTACAAAGCTATACTAACCAAAACAGCAAGGTACTAGCATAAAAACAGATATGTGGACCAATGGAACAGAATAGAGAACCTAGAAATCAACCCACAGACTTACAGCCAATTGATCTTTTACAAAGGCAACAAGAACATACATTGGGAAAAATACTGTCCCTTCAGTAAATGCTGCTGGAAAAATTGGACATCCACATGCAGAAGAATGAAACTGGACCTAGGCCTCTCGTCATATACCAAAATCAACTAAAAATGGATTGAAGACTTAAATAAAAGACCTGAAACTGTAAAACTACTAATGGAAAACACAGGGGAAACACTTCAGGAAATAGGACTGGGCAATGACTTCATGAATAAGATACCAAAAACACAAGCAACAAAAGAAAAAATCAATAAATGGATTGTATCAAAATAAAAAGCTTCTGTACAGCAAAGGAAACAGTTAACAGAGCAAAAAGACAACCTACAGAATGGGAGAAAATATTTGCAAACTATACATCTGACAAGGTATTAATATCCAGAATATACAAGGAACTCAAACAACTGCACAGTAAAAAACAATACAAAACAAAACAAATAACCCAATTAAAAAATGGGCATAGAGGCTGAACATACATTTTTCAAAGGAAGACATGCAAATGGCACACAGGTACTTGAAAAAATGCTGAACATCACTAATCATCAGGGAAATGCAAATCAAAACCACATTGAGGTATCATCTCACCCCATTTAGATTGGCTATAATCAAAAAGACTAAGAATAACAAATGCTGGTGAGGATATGAAGAAAGGGGAACTCTTCTACACTGTTGGTGGGACTGTAAATTAGTACAACTAACAATTGTTCTCAAACAATTACAGAGAGATCTACCATACAATCCAGCAATCCCACTTCTGGGTATACACCCAAAGGAATGGAAATCATCAGGTTGAAGGGATACCTGAACTCCCATGTTTATTGCAGCTCTATTTACAATAGCCAAGATATGGAACCAACCTCAATTGGATGATTGGATAAAGAAAATGTGGTATATATATACTATAGAATACTACTCAGCCATAAAAAAGAATGAAATTCTGCCATTTGTAGCAACATGGATAAGCCTAGAGAAAATTACGGTAAGTGAAATAAGCAAGACATAAAGAGAAAAATACTGAATGTTGTCACTAATAAGTGGGAGCTAAGAGAGAAAGAAGTAAAAACAGACCGCAGTGGTGTGTTGGACTTGCAAAGGGAAAGAACACAACTACTGTTGCTGGGGGTAGAGGTGGAGATGGGAGGGTTGGGGAGAGGTTAGGGGGAAAAATAGAATGTAAATTGGCTATTTCTACTATCTGGCATTGAAACATTTGAATAGACCTGTAGTGATTGTAGAAAAAAGAAAGAGAGAGAGAGGGAAGGAAGGAAGGAAGGAAGGAAGGAAGGAAGGAAGGAAGGAAGGAAGGAAGGAAGGAAGGAAGGAAGGAAGGAAGGAAGGAAGGAAGGAAGGAAGGAAGGAAGAAAGGAAGGAAGGAAGGAAGGAAGGAAGGAAGATTATCAAACCTATACAAACAGTTTCAGAAAACAGAAGATGGGTCATACTTCCAAACCCATTGTATGAGGCCAACACTAAACTAATTCCAAAAACACATTATGAGACAATAAACTACAGAAAAACCACAGAATCATCTCAATATGCAGAAAAAGCAATTGAATACCATACTGAGATATCACTGCACCCCCTCTATAATGACTAAAATTAAGAACATGACAATATCAAGCACTGACAAGAATTTAAAGCAACCGGAAGTCTCACATATTGTTGATTGGAAAGTAAAAGATTACAACCACTTTGGAAGAGAGTGCGTCTGTTTCTTAGGAAGTTAAACATAAACTAACCATGTGACACAGTAATTCTTTTCTTAGATATGTAGCATGAAAAATTTTAATATATGTCCACATAAAGACTAATGCATGAATGTTTATAGCAACTTTATTTGTAGTGCCTACAACAAACTGGAATTCCATTCAGCATGAAAATAAATGATTACTTATACATGCAAAAACACTGGTGAAATGCAAAAATATGCTGACCATAAGAATACATATATTATATCTCATAATATGATATTATAGACTAGTCAAATCCAATCTATAATGACAAAAAGTAGGGCAGTAGTTGCCTGGGTCAAGGGATGAGGTGAGTATTACGTGGGGCTCAGAATATTTTGAGATGATGGAAATATTCTATTTATTGACCAAGGTGGTGGTTACATGGATGTACATATTGGTCAAATTCCTTGAACTGAACACAAAATGGGTACATTTTACTATATATAAATCATACTCCAATAATGTGGATTAAAAATTGTGCTTAACCTTAAAAACTTAACTCAATTCTACCTTTTTAGTGGAACATTTCCCAATCTCTCAACTCATTAAGAAACGCTTCCTCCCTGCTTCCCACGGCCCATCAACACCTGTACCCTAACTCATAGGTCTGCTTTATGCCACAGTTGGTGGTGTGTGTGTGCCTCTCTCCCATTTGAATTTACATTTTCTCTTTATCCCATTGAACTCTGTCTTCCACCCGAACCTCTCCACTGAAATATTTCTTGCTAAAGTCAAGAATAACTCAGTAATTTTCAAGTCCGATGGCCACTGAATAGTTCTTAGTTGGCTTCTTTTTGGCGTCTGATGCTTTTGAGCACATTTTTTTCTGCAAACTATTTTCCCACTTCACTTGTGTGTGAGCACATTTTTCTCAGTCTCATTTTTCTGGTTCCTTTTTCCACTTACCTTTAAACAACGGTGTTCCCTAGGCTTTCATTCTTTATCTTTTATTATTAAATCAACTTTCTGGGCAAGATTTTTTAGACTAACAACCTCTAACATCTCTATACCAATATGTCTTTACCTTCAGTTTTTTGTTTTTTGCTTTTTACCTGAACTCAAGTCTTATTTACCTACCTACCTTCTGGATATCGAAGGCAATCAAAGTATTCAAAGTGTCCAGAATTTACCTCATCTTTTAAAACTCCCAAATGTATTCTTCCTTTCGTATTCGTCTTCTCTTATGAAACTGCCTAGACTAAATCACTCCAACTGGATCCAGCAGATTATCCTAGACTTCTCACTTTCCCTGCATATCCAGCTGGTCATTAAGCCCTATTGACTCCATTTCTAGATAGTTTTTACAGCATTTACTTCTTTTCTTCTATGACTTAATTCAAAGTTTGAATACAAGATGAAACTTATATTTCATCCCAGGTTTAGAAAGTGAGAAATATAGTAAGTTCAGTTTGGGGCATACTGATTTTTAAGGCAAATGAGCAACAATCAAGAAATGTTCATCAGGACTCAAGAGCTCAAATATCAGAGAAGGGAACAAGCTGGAGATGAAAGTACAGATTTGGGAGCCCTTAGAATAAAAGTGGTAGTTACATTCATGAAAGTGTGAACACCCAGCAGTAGGCCAAAGTTAGAAGCCCAATGGCCGCTATTTCCTTATGGGAAGAAGGGTTGGCTGCTGAGACAGGGAACTTGCAAAGAGGAGCAAAGGTTTGAAAGATCTGCTTTGAAGAAATGGAAGGGGGAACTGACAAGGAATGTAATATGGCTTTAGAGCAGGAGGCAGAAGAACAAGGGAGTGAAGGGTCCAGAGTCCTAAACAAAAGACCCTAGGCTGAGCTATTATGGTGACTGTCCTGGATGGTAAGTGAAGAGAAGCCAGGCAGGGGTAGGGGCTCTGAGAGACCTGGAGAATGGAAGAGTCCAGGAGTGGGAGATCACAATTAGAGCACAGCATAGATGTATAGTATAACAGAGCTAAACATATGGAAGGACAAAGGTTGGGTCAGAAAATAGAAGACCCCAAAAGTCCTGGCAAGGAGACAATGTAAGAATGATTAGAATCAAGCATGTCAAAGAACTGTAATTTGGGGGGCATTGCCGATGATGTCAACAAGGACATTGAGTCTCACCAGTATTTTAGGTGACCAGGAAACCTTTTAGTCAGATATTAAAGTCCTCTTTGAAGTTGATGAAAGGAGAGGAAGTCTATAGACGCCCATAATTTCCTGATAAAGAGCAAAGAATATTAGCTTAAGAGAATTACAATTTTTAAGAAACCTAGTGTGTCTAGAGTTTCCAGAAACTTTGCTCTGGAGCCTGAGTTGGGGGTGGGAGTAGGGGCAAGAGGGGACAAAGTGGGGGAAGATGTCTGGGATTGTGCCAGCTTTCGTGGCCTTGAATTGATGGAGGGCAAAACTCTGGAAAAGAAATTTATACCTGTGTGCTTAGGTATTGGAAGGCTGCTAGATGTTTTCTTTTCTAATCCATTTTGACTTTAAGCCCCAGAACTATAAAAACTGTTTGACTCATGGAGGGGGGGCAGGTGGTGGCATGTGAGGGGAGGGAAGCTACTTTTTCTCTTTCTCTCAAAAATAAAATGGTACTTGGTAGGAAGTCACTGGAGAAACAGCTGACAGTTGCACCTGTGACCCCCTCATCTCGGCAATGCTTCTCCAGTCACAGAAGACTTGAGCTTCCTGCCATCCACACAGGTCACACTTGCCTGAAGAAGAATGCAACTGTATCCTTTCCTGAAGGGCTCACCCTGGAACACACTTTCTTCCTGAGACCCTGAAAAGCCTCCTAGTTTTAAATTTCTTATGGAAGCTAGAGGGAATGAGATTTGGACTGCATTTTTGTTTGAGTAAATGTGTTTAAGCTGATTTTTCCTCTTCTGATATTTTTTCCTTTTGATCATAAGCAGAGGTCAGGAAAAGAGGTAAGGCCTTCACAGACTATTACTGTGCTGTCACCTTAGGAGATTAGAGGCTTCAAAACACACAGAGAAAAAGCAAGAAACAAAGATAGAAAGAGAGACTACATAAAGAGAGCTTCCAGAAATTATAAAAAGCAAAAAACAAAAACAAAAACAAAACAAAACCAAAAAAAAAACCTATGCCGTTATACTCAGAAATGTTAAAATAATAGATATTTTCATTAAAAAGTAAACTGGTCATTTAAATTAATTATAAACATTAATTGATGTTTAATTAATGAGAAGTCCTAAAGGATAACAGTCAGCGGAAGAAAAGGAACTTTAGAAATGAGATTTGCCTAGATTTCCCTATATCCAATTCCAATTTTCCCTTGTAGAAAGAGACAGCCTGTATAAACCTGTGAAAGGAAGCCTTCGTCACCCCTTTCTGCATTACCAATACGGTGCTGAGAGAAAAAATGTGTCGAGTTCTTCTCAGCAGCCCCAAAGAAGAGTTGCTGAGCTCAATTCTAGTCTCAGATCTCAAAAAAATCTTAATACAGTCAAGCAGAACCATTTGGAGATAGAAATACCATCTCTATCTCAAGGTTTTCTATGCAAACTCTAAGATGTCTGTGCTCATACAGGGGCTTTTTTCCCATTATAAGCATGGTTGAAGATCTTTCTGGTAACCACCATACATAGTGTAGGGCTGCTCTTCTTCCACATCGCTTTCAGTGCCTTAGTTTCAAAATCATCTATTATTGCTAATTCTGCCAAGAACTGTGCTGCATGCTCTACCGATACAAATATTCAGCAAACCCTTTGAATATTTATTGATCATTTTATTGGAGTTATGCCACTGGGCTCAATACCCAACTAAGTACTGTAAGGAGATACCAAAAAACGTAAATGACTTGTACATTATAAGAGAGGAGAAAAGACATGCGTATACAGGAAGATTTCAAAAGGACAAGGAACAAACCGAGTCAAATGAGAAATACGTAAGTGAAGGAGGCTAGAGAATGCTACGAGCTTAAGTACTCAGAGAAAACTTCTTTCAGGGGGGCAGATAAGCAAAGAATGAAGTAAACAAAATCTATAAAGCATAGATTTTGATGGGTGAAGTGTCATGACCAAATGTTCGTTTTGAATGTTACTCTGGCAACATTATCAAGGATGAATCTGAGGGGGAAAGAAGACAAGGAAGCTATTGCTGCAGCAGCAATGATACAAATTAATGTGGTGGCAGTGGGGATGAGAAACAGATGCATTTAAATCATACTAAGTAGATCTCTTGTCAATTCTTAGTGATTGCTTGGAAAAGAGGGTTGCCAAACCAGGAAGAGTGAAGAATGACACCCAAGATTTTTGTCTAAGAAAACTGCTTAGGTGATTTTCACATTCATCAATACGGGGAATAAATTTGAAGAGACAGACTTCTGTGCCAGGTGTTATTTGAAGTGCATAAATAGTATAAGATGTCCCTGCCTGGATTCCACTTCTGTTTTCTCTTTCTTATTTCCTTTATTTCAAGAGCCTTGAAAAGATTCATTTGATAAGTTTATTTAAATATTCTGGTAGCCTAATTTATTATTATATTACTTTTACTTCATTTCTGAAAGGTTTATGGGAAGTTCATTTGAAAATAAGCATAAATAATCCAAAATAGAGAGATTCTAAAGTTTATTTTGTAGCTCTCTCTCTAGTCTCCCATTCCTTACCTCTTCCAACTTTTATAATTAAAGGGACACAAAGAGATGAAGACAGATTTTCAAATGTTTCAGACATTAGTCAGGTCTATAAAAATGCTTTTGGACCTACTGAATTTTTCCATCTTTGTTTGTTTCTAAAAGGTGTTGTACACAAGGGTCATGCATACCGAAGTCTGGAGGCCAGTACTGAGGCTTTGATTTGTATTTTCTGCTTAATTTTTTTCTATAAAGATTTCCAATTTTCTGAAAGTTCCAGCTCTCAGCTGGATATCTCTTAGGCTCTCGGATTCAGGAATAAATCTGTGAGATGTGGACACATTGATGTGACTGGATTAAGCATATCATTTCCAGCCTCTTTTGGCTTAGACAAGAAACTAGCTTTCTCCAAATTACAGGTTCTCCCAGGAAAAGCCTTCACCACCCCTGTCTATTCTACTTAGTCTCTAGACTTGATGAAGCAATGGATGTTTTGTGCAGAAGCAAAGGAGAGAAAGGGGAATTTGCACAGCATGTCAACATCATGTTGGCAGCAAAATGCCACCCTCCTATATGTCTAGAGGCCCAGAAGCAGGAGCCTGTACCTGCCAAGATAAGATCAGTAGAAAAGCCAGGGCCCTGGTATAATTTCCCAACCAAAGTATTTCCAGTGAGCAATAATAGACACAAGGCCTAGATAAGTCACTCAGAGCCCTGTGTCTGAGAGTGTTTTGCAGAAGCATTCAACTGAAGACAGTTTGCATGTGTTGGTTTCTCCCCAGCCCCCTCGATGAAGTAACTTAGGTCCCAGTCCAGAGTATTCCTAGAGTTCAGAAGTGTTTTCTACTAAGAGGAGGCGTGAAGACCAAACACAGATGGCTGTTGTAATCTCCTCCAGCAAAGGAGAGTCTTTGGACCTTGGGTCTTCCAGGGACTTAGGGTTTGAGCGGTTATTCATCCTGTTCTGGATCCATGAGGAATGAAGCCAACGGGATGATTTTGTAAAACGGAGCCACCCTAAAAACAAGTTGGTAACGGCCGTAGCAACAGCAGCCGCAGCAAGCCAGAGTTGAATTCCATTTAAATAAAATGCCAAAAGGCAGTCAGTGAAAGTGACATTTATGGTGTTACTACAAATGCATTCAGTGGGAAAGCTCAGTAGCAGTAGCAAAGGGGAAAAAACAAGCTGTAGTGAAAACTGCCATCTGTATATTGTGCCCCGTTTTTAATATTCTGTATTCTCATAAAAAGTGTTGTTTCTGTCACTATTCAATCTCACAAACTCACACAGAACACTGTTAAAAGTCAGCAGTGTGTGAAATGGTATTTTAAAATAAATGAAACCCGCTCGCCGAGCTGCGGAGGAATATTGCAATGCTGGGCGCTGACAGACAGGCACTGAAAAGTAACAACCGTTATCATCTTAAAGCAAAGCGGATTAAATAAAAACCCACAGCCAGTGGTGCATTACCAAGTCTGATATTGACACAGCTGCTGTGGTGGTGATTTTTCATTGTCTCATCAAGACAAAGCATCATGGGATATCAATCTTCCCTCTGTCAGGCCATGCCTGGTATAAAGTTTTTCGTTTACATTTTCATTATATCCCTTTTATCTCCGGTGCCAGCATTTTTTTCTTCACTGTGAGGTCGGATGACCTGCGGGGCAGTGTTGAGCTATTACCTTCTGGCCAGAAGAGCTCCCTCCTGGGGCAAAGGGTAGTTGTCCCTCGTCCCCTCCCCCGTCACCTTTTATCTGCCTTCAAATGGTGAAAGTTGGCTCTGATTCACTCCTGTTGGGGGATGATTAGAAACTGTAATGTGGGTGCGTTTGTATGTGTGAGAGAGAAATAAAGAGCAAGAGAGAAAGAGATAAGCACTAAGAAAGAGCATCTGAAGGTATTTGCTTGGCTTCCCTTTTCACTGTAAAGCAGGGGGATAGTTAGAAAATACACAACTCCCTTGAGAATGCTACAGCTGCAAAACCGGACTGATGCTTAACTTTTCTACACCACTGTTTTACTTTCTAGACTGGCTTACTCCTCCTTGAATCAGCCTTCGATTCAGAAATTGGCCGTTCTACAGAAAATATATTTTAATTTGACTCACGAAAAAATAGCATCTATGACAAAGATCAATCTTTTGGGGAAGGGACTGTTAGAAGTTTTCTCTACACTTCTTCCTCTCGCTCTTACTTTCTCTGCTTTAGAAACTTATTAGTGCAATTTCTTTTGGAGAGAAAGATTTAGTTAAATATGTTCCAGTATTTTTGGTTCTACTTTGTAAGCCATTGGCCCCTGTGGCAGGGAAACAAATGTGACTGTTATGCTTCTTTAGCAAAGGTCAGAAACATGAGTTTACAAGATGGAGATGGGTGTCACCAAGACAGGCTCAAAGTCCCAAAGAGGGTTCTGACTTTTTGAGCATTTTCCACAAGCCCCACAGGAGGATTGGAAATGAATAAAAGGATGAGCTGGAGACTTCATGAGATACTCAACAGAAAGCACTGCTCCTCCTGTGTGTCTTCCATGCCAGCAAAAGTGAGTCAGGTCAAAGGATAAGTTAGGGCAACGCTCTCTTGTGGCTGAACAAATACGCTCCAACCTGACATTTCAGAGACTTAGCAGAGTAGAGATTTATTTCTCACTCATGTCGCAGTAATGTAGGATAGGGTGCCCTCCCACATCTTCTGAAACATGTGGCCTCCAAGGTCACTGCTAAAAGGAAAGAGAGAATACCTAAGTATTCCACAAGAAATTTTTAGGGACAAACATGCAAGAAGAGGTTTTCATCACTTTTGCAAACATTCCATTAGTGCTCAGGCACATGGCCTCAGCCTAACTGCAAGAAAGGCTGAGGATCTGTTAGGAGTCTTCCTGTGTGCTCTGAGAAGAGATGCGGTGAACACAAAGAGCTTTTTTTGGTTTTTTTTTTGGGGGGGGGAGTTTTGGCCATAGAAGCAGGACAAGAAAGGGAAAGATAAGGTGGAAGGGACTGTGTGAAATAAGTGAGAAGGAAAGCAGGACATACAGTCATTCCTTGGTATCCGTGGAGATTAGTTCCAGGATCCCCACAGAGACCAAAAATCTATGAATGCTTAAGTCCCTGATTTAAAATGGCATAGTATTTGCATATAACCTATGCACATACTCCCTTATACTTTAAATCACTTTTAGATTACTTAAAATACCTAATACAATGTAAATGTTATGTAAATAGTTGTTACATTGTATTGTTTAGGGAATAAGAATAAGAAAAAGAAGTCTGTACATATTAATACAGACACAATTTTTTTACTTTAATATATTTGGTCTGCAGTTGGTTGAATGCACTGATGCGGTACCCATGGTTGCAGAGAGCCAACTGTGTTGCTGCAGTAAAGTGTCAACTTTTACCACATCCCATTTAGCCATCCCATCCAACCTAGGTACTATGTCTTTCACTTCTACCACCAATACCAGTACCCACAACCTATGTCAGGAAGCAGAGAATCCATAGAAATGTTCAGCAAACTGTAATCAGGTAATCACCACCCCCAAAAGCGTGGCTTAAAATGGTAACAACCATTAATTTTGTTAACGAATCTGGGGGTTGGCAGTTTTTGTTTAATGTCTCTAGTGAGGCTGCAGTGGGACAGTAACTAGGTTCGACTCAAAGGCTTCTTCACTTACATGTCTGCTGCTTGGACTGGGAACACTCAAACCAGTTGGAGCTAGAAGTTAGGACCCTTGGACATCTCTCCCAGTGAGTGATCTTTTCAAGTGTCTCTCTAACATGCTGGTCTCAGGCTGGACTTCTTACGTGGCAGCTAAAGGCTCTCAGAGAGAATTCCCCAAAAGAAACCAGGAGTTGCAAGGCCTTTCCTAACAGAGCCTCAGAGGTCAGGTGGTATTACTTCTGCCACATTCAGTTCTTTAAGGCAGTCACAAATCTCTCCTCCTTTACTGCCTTTTTAAGTTCAAGGGGAAGAGATAGAGATTTCACTTATGGTTTTAAAACCATAACAAACTTGAAAAGTTTTTTGACAACTCATCTTGAGTAATGGCGATGTTCAGATTAAATCTATGTCCTTGCAAATTCTTAGATAAAAATAAAAAATAAAGAAGTCATCCTATCATGGGAATAGGCCTAATATATTAGTTGTTGTAAAATAAAAACAAAAATATGTGTGGACGTGAAGTAGACTTTTTTCTCTTACCCATCTCATTTTACCTTATTTACCCTATTTTCATACTTGCAACAACAATAAAAATCCTTCCAGAACTGCTCTAACTGCAGCACTATCTCATACCCATCCATTCCCTCTGTCATGTCTCTCAAGGTTTAGAATAGATTGGTTCAACCAAAGGTATAGTTAGGAAAAGTTCTTCTGAAGAACCTCAAAATGAGACAACATGTGTAGTGACCTGGCTGCCTGCCTACCTCACATCCTTCCTCTTTGAGATAACCTTGTCAGAGTGAAAATTTGGTAGGCAGCAGAATAGCTAAGGAAACATGCCTGCTGGTCATTCAGCCCCCAAACGTAGGACCAAATCTGGTACTTCGTGGTAAGTGCCATTGGCACTGCTGCATGAAGACTGGTGTGCCATAAATGGCCTGGGCACCCTGGTGTCCACTAGGCTTCAGGCTTCCACTCTAACTTCATCCACCCACCCCCTCTTTAGAGTAAGCCTTCTGCCTTGGTGTACTGATGACACACACTACAGTTCCCTGGTCATGAATTCTTGTGCATCTTTCTGGGGCCCTGAACTGCTGCTTGACTTCGAGTTCCAGATCACCACATCACTAATTCTGGCTAACATTCTTCTTCAAAAATCACAGTGCTGCTATCCACCCAGAACAGTGAGATTCCAGCTGCTGTGTCACCCCACCACATTGGACCTCTTCATGGAGCAACGTCATGACCATTTAGATATTAAGATTTGGACTAATGACCATCCCAAGAGGCAAGCTCCCCAGCCAAATTTGTTCCCTGGTCCTGACCCTGTATGTTACTAGCTTAGGTTCTTTTCTCTCCAGTGTGCCATTGAGTTCTCAATATGCTTAATAACTAGACTGCATTGGTAATGACAATGGGTAAATAATTATCCATTATTTATTCCAACTGCTTGTATCATATCTCTGTTTTTTCATATCCCGAGTCTCACTTTGTAGATAGCAATTTACTCTTAAAATTTGTAACTTCGTTAATGTAATCCAATTTGAATTTCTACCAATTTATGACATTTCTAGGTTAGTAATACAGTAACTTTCTTTATTCAGCATAGGAAAAAAAAAAAGGTGCTCTAATTAATCAGATGTTCTGATAATTAGAAACTCAGGACTGAAATAATTGAAATAAACCACTTGTTATGAGATATTTAGAACACAAAATATTTTGGCATGAAATTTATTCTGAACATAATTCATCATACTTTGATGATTCAGAAGTTGCTTTAGAATCATATTATGAGGTTGACACATCATTTTAATGAGCATCAGTTAACATGGGCTTACTTCTGTGAATCGGGAGTGTTTGTCAATAGAAAATGTCTGGCTAATGGGGTGATGGATAGTAGAGGGCACCTTATGGTACTGCAAGACCCTGCAAGATGAGTAGCCTCCAGAAAATAATGAAAATAATCAGAGTGCTGCATGTGTCTGTAGTCTCCATAGATCTCCTCAGATTTGAAATGTCAAAATGCAAAACTGATGCTCCAGGACCACATAGAACTTCCTTCCTAAAACAGCTGATGGCTCACTTCTCATACCTTTCTCCTTGCCTGCAAAACAAATAAAACATAAAAATGACCCAAAGTCAGATAGTCATTTAAATGCTAGTTTCTTTTTCAGAAGTCTCATAATATATTTGCTGCTTTACATCCAAATTAAATGACTTAGCATCAGTCAGAAACCTAAGATGTCCCTATCATTCTGTAGACATTTCAAATCTAATAAACATTTGCCCATGACCTGCTACCAAGTGTTTTGGGGTTGAAAGTGAATAGTTATATCTAATTCTAAACAAATGACCAACCTCAGTTCCCAGTTGGGTATGAGTTCCCCACCAAAACTATCATAGCCCCTCTTCTGTATCCCTGTGATTAGGAGCTGTTGCATTTTATGCTCTATGTGTGTACTTCTCATGTCATCCCAATTATATTTAAAGATCCCTGAGGACTAATTCTAATATCGTAAATGTGATTACTCTTCTCATTAGTTTAGAACTTAAAACTTTTGAGTTCCTCAAATTGTCTTAAAACAATGATGTGAAATGGGTAAAGTAGATATTACTATCCCTATAGCACAAATAAGGAAACCAAAACACCAAAAAGTAAACTACTTTTTCAGAATCCCCACAAATGAGGAAGCTGATGTTTTAAATGAATTTACTCAAAGTTGAAGGACTAAACATTCTATTGATACCTAACCTGGTGCCCTAGTGTCCCTCCCAGCATTTGTATTTTTAGATTAATAGATTATCATCTTCACTATGATTTGTGTGCAACATGAGTCCCTGCCTTAGATGATCTTGCTTATTGTACTAGTCTTTCCTGAGTCTTTGCCATTAGGTCATTCTTACAATTTAATGATCTGTACTGCATGCATTATTTGAGTTGCAAATGCAGTCACCTTGGCATCATCTGTCAGAACTCCATAGAGTATCATGAACACAGAAGAGCCTTAAGGCATATGTGCTGAATTAATACATTTATAATTACGCTCAGGTCCAGCACACCTTTTTCATGAGAGGCCTATCGGCCACTCAACCATCTCTGGCACATCATTAGGAGCCCATCAGTCACACCTTTTAGCAGAAGGAAACAGAAATAATACTATTCATTTATCTATTCAACATCATTTTGTTTTGCGTACTAGAAAGATTATGCGCTGTGAGTCAAAGAGACTTGAATTTAAATCCCAGCTCTGCCATTTACTAGCTCTGTAAACTTAGGCAAATTACCTAACCTTCCTGATTCTCAGATTTCTCATGTATAAAATGAAATAAGAACCTCTTTGCAGGGTAATTTGAAGGATTAAGACAGTACAAGTAAAGCTACAGGCACATATTAGTCACCCAATCACCTGTAAATATCGTGGCCTCACCATTACCTCTTTTTAATGTCTTTTTGCCCAGAAGAGAAGCTCTTCCAGTCTCCATAATTATCATGGACTGTTTTATAGAGCTATGGGTCTTCTTATCTATGGCAACTGCTTAAATATTGCATTTTTTCAATGACTGTAGTCAAAACTCTCTCTTGGCAATTCCATGCTTATACACATTGGGTCTTCTTATATAAGAGGGTACTTCAAAAAGTTCATGGAAAATAGAATTAAAAGATAATGCAAATCTTTTCATGAACTTTTTGAAGGGCCATGATTTAATACATTTTCCATTATGTAATACATATACTACACTTTTATTATAGTTTTTATATTCAAGAAATGTTAATATGCGTTATTTATGTTTATCACCTACGCATTCCAACGGATAGGAAGTGATAGAGACCTATGATAGCTTATAATTTCTTATATGGACACCTTGCCCTTTTCCTAGTCATAACTGGGTAGCACATTTCTTAGCTCCTGATCAGGGTGATTAACAAAATTTCCCTCAACTAATGCTTTCAAAGTCATCATCCAGACTTTTGATTTCTAGATAGAAAAAGTTGGGTGATGTCTCCAGTTCCTCTCCAGAAGTAAACAGGATCACTTTAAAGAAAAGAGGGCAGGCAGTGTCCCATTCTCAAGAATGCTGTGCTACACACAAGACCACAGGATCTCTGGATACACCTCAAAGAAGGTGCAAATGTCTGAACTCCGATCTTCCCTTTAAATTGTTCCAGCAAAATTAATAGCATTCATATGTGAATTGCTTGCCCTGTTTTAGCCATATCAAATTTATAATAAGATACTGGAAACTGAAACCGTACCTTGAATTTAGAACAGTTCCTAGCATATCCACAATTAGATATCGGCCCTGTGAAGTCAGTAGCCTCTTAGGCCAAATCTGTTTATCATGACCCAATGTCTTATTTCTTATTCCTCTTCATTTACAAAATTATTTAAATAAGTATTAAGCAGCTTATTTACCAACATTCAATTTCACAGTGATTATGTGGAACATTTCTTTAACATGATTAACCACAGAGAGGAGTCACTTTTCATTAGTAAAACTTATTTTTGATGTACTCAGTAAGGGTTCCAAAAAGCTTTATGGTTTCTTCAGACTACCTCGTGTAGGTATATTGCTATGGCCTTTGTTCTAAGGCCTTTTCTAGCATCAACATCAAACAAAGTTTGAATCTCAGCCTTTTCAATATATAAGTAGAATATATAATATATAAGTAGAATTTTCAGATATTATTTTGTCTATTCACCCTGACTGAGGTGAACTCAATGACATCTATGGTTAATTCTCAGTAACTTAGGTAGATTCCTCATGATTCTGCCCTCTAAATATTAACCCCAATCGGAATAAATCTCTCTATTCCTATACCATTGTACTGTGTTACAGGGCTTGTTATTTCTTACTGCAATTACTTCAACTCAGTCAGTACACTTGGCAATCAAATAACTAGTTGCCTAAACCTTCATATATCTCAGAAAGGGAGCCCTAAACAGACTATTTATATTCTTTCCCTTGTCTCTGAAACTCTTCCAAGCACCAATTTAACATTGCTTATACTTGTACAAGACAGAACAGATTTCCTAGATGTCTGTCTGAATAGTGACCCATTTTTTAATTCCTCCCTTAGGAGGTCAATACTGGCTTAGCCACCCAAAAGACATTGGCTTTTAGTAGTCTGGGGCAGGGCAAAGATTATTATATTAAATTACAAGGCAAACAGAGAGCCAGAGGGGTGAACTAACTGACAACTAAAGAAAAAGACTGAATTCCAAATGTCAGAAAAATTGCTTACCAGCCCTAAACCCAGAAAGGCAGAAGTGGAAATAGAGGATATGTAATTGGGAGGGGAGAGGGCATAGTGGAACAGTCACACATTAGAAGGTCAGAAAGTCACAGCATTTCTAAGATAACTTCAGAGCATAAGTAGGTCAAAAACAAGTAGTGGGTGGGACAGTGGTCAGGTGTCCTGAGTGAAAACAGAGATCCCTGGCTGGTAAATGCAGCTTACCATTGTCAATCAAGGTAATCTTGTCAAACAAGATGGGGCAGGCTTGTTTATAGGCCAGAAACAGGATGGCCATTGCCTAGTAGCAAGTCATCTTTGGGCAGCAGTGTTGAGACTCTGGCACCCATCTACAAAGACCTCATGACATATATGCACAGGACTCATCTGAAAGGTGACTGAGCATTACCCTACACCCTGTTTCTGGGAACGAGTCAGGAAGAAAATTCTTGGCTATCTCTCTCTCTGTCTCCCCCTTTGTCTCTTCCTCCTTCCCTCTCCCCGCACCCCAATTTTATTCCACATCTCTTCACAAATCTGGTTAGTAAATAAGCAACCATCTCCAGTGCAAGAAGAACAGAATAGTGGGTTGGGTCGAAACTTACATATCCTGGAGAAAAAAGGACAGCCAGTTGGTAGACAAGTTGAGTTTATGCACACCTGTTTGGCAAGTGGTTCAACCAAATGGTTATCTCCAGTTCTCGTTGTACTTTTAAAAAAATCACCTTAATCTTTTTTCTTTAAATGGTGTTGATCTTCACAAATACAATGCATGTTGGCAGGTCACTGCTTGAGTACCACAGTATTTCTAAGAACTAGGCAGAAAGGAGCTCATTGTCCCACAGATTCTATCTGATTTGATGGTGTAGCTCGCCTATGATACTCTGATCGTGTGACATGGTGGCAGTACTCTTGCCCACCCACTTAAAACAACTTAAATATTCCTCAAAGGCTGACTATCTGCTTCTAGCTATAGAATCCAGTTATTAAATATTTCACCAATTTCTTTTTTTTCCCTCATTCTTGACAGCGAAGCTTTATGTTTTATAGTGATGTTTTCTCCATTATACAGTTCCAATATTTTTAAAAGAGTTGGTGGTACAGATATCCCAGGAGTTATTTGTATCATAAGATACAATGTTCACAGGAGTGATTACAGATGCAGATTAATATTTTTAAAGCTTAGAGTCTCTTTGAAGAGTTCTTTCTCACACTTGAAGCATTCAAGATGGTGTCCTGGTTTTGAGAAACGTCAAAGAGAAACAGTTACTGTCAACAGACTGACACTGTGACTGAATTTGCAGTAACGTCATTCACACTGTCTCACACTGCGAATGGTTAAAACTCCATCTGCCCGGGAACCTAGTGTAAAATATGTAGAATTTTATATGTTAAAATAATTGGTTGAAAGAAACATTACATCTCTTTAGTTTCCCCTAAAGAGTATGCTTCCTTTAATAATAAGGTTATCGGTGCAAACATCTGTGAGTGTTTACAGTGCTTGGCACTGTTCACAAGTCTTTAATGTGTTGACTCACTTAGTCCAATTAACATTCCTAAAAAATAAGCAGTATGATTATGCCTATGTTACAAAAGAGGAAACTAAGGCAGAAAGAGGTTAGGTCACTTGCCCAAGGTTACAGAGCTAGAATTCAAACCCAGGAAGTCCAGCTCCAGAGCCACACTTAAGCTTAAAATAACATCTAGATTTTTATTCTCCATCTCACTAGTCAGTTGTTCTCCACCAAATTCTTATTTATGCTCCTAAAGTGACCAGATGACATTTCCTATTGGAACAACACAGCCAATTCCGGGTTGTACAGCTGTATCTATCTTCAAGTACTAAGGATAATGTAAGGATGTTCTTCCAAAGCATATTTTAATATTAGGGTCCAGTGAAGCACTGCAATCATCTTCAAATTTCAGGAAACACCTGAGCATGTGACCATTCAAATTCATACTGTTGAAGTTTATAAGATGGCCCCAAACTACTTATGCAAATTTATTTACATTATTCTCTCTTTTCTGTTACTTTGGATCTTGTTATTTCTTTCCACCATCTCTCTTGGACTTGTCAATTCCCACCTTCTCATACAGGTCAAACCATTCTTCACAGGTATTCTGACCTTGGGTCCCCTTTACTTCTTGACTCAAAACCATACGGTCATGGCAAATCCACAAAGACAGAAAATAGATTAGTGGTTGCCAGGAGATGGGGGAAGGGGAAACACTAGGAGTGACTGCTTAATAGTTACAGGGTTTCTTTTGGGATGATTATCTAGAATTAGTACTGATGATTACTCAACATTGAGAATGTACTAAAAACCACTGAATTGTACACTTTTAAATGATTAAAGTGGTGAATTCTATGTATGTATAATTTACCCCAATTAAAAAAAAAAAAGCCAAGGCTAACCTTTTTTTACAACCTCACCCAGTCCTGACTTGAGGCCTCAGTGGGAATTCTACAATCATCTAGATGAGGAGATTTTGTTACAGTAAGGATTCCTCAGCCTTGCCTTCCTACCTAGCTTTACAGAGAGCAAGTCTGTGCCTTTGCTATGGTTTTGCCTTATTCCGTTGTGCTTCATTCTTCAAACATAAGTCTCAGCAACCATGAGACAGGAAACCCCCTAGCCACCTGCTTATGAAAGCCAGCAATTCTACAAAAATCCCACCTAAGCTTTGTGGGGGTTTTAAAACACACCCACAGATTTTTCGGTATACCTCTCCACAAAGGGTGGAGCCTAATTTTTCTTGTTTTAAGTGTGGATGGAATGTAGTGACTTGCATGTATCACATAGAATACGGTAGAAGTGAGGGTGTATGACTAGGTTATAAAAGGCATGTCATCTCCTTCTTGCTCTCTGTCTTGGATCCCTCACTCTGAGGGAAGCCAGCTGCCGTATCTTAAGGACACTCACTGCAAACAGAGAGGCCCCCATGGTGAGGAACTGAGGCCTCCTGCTAACAGCCATGTGAGTGAACTGTTTTAGAAGCAGATCCTTCACCTCAGGCAAGGTTTCAGAAGTCTGCTGTCCCTGAACAGATCCTGATGGCAACCTCATGAAAGACCCTGGGCCAGAACTATTCAGCTAAGCCATTGCTGAATTTCTAACACAGAAGCTATGAGTTAGTAAATGTGTTGTGTTTTAAGCCAATACATTTTAGAGTAATTGTTATGCATCAATAGATAACTAATATAACTATGCCTTATTATCTTCTTTCCGTCCACATTTCTTTCCCCGTTCTTTACTACATCACTTTCTTCTCTTAACTCCTAGAATTAAAGGTACATCAATAGCTTTTAGTTGCTTACTAATTATTTCATGAAATAAATTAAATATTTCAAACACAGGAAAATTAAATTTTATAGTGAACACCTATACACCAACTATCTAAATTTTAATATTTTATTGATCTTGCTTTGTCACATGTCTATCCATCTCTCCATCTATCCATCTCTCCATCCATCAATCCATCTTATTTTTGATGCATTTCAAAGTAATTTCAGGTATTAATACCCTTCACCCGAAATATTTTAGTATGCATGGCAGTAAATAAGTTTCAACATTTATTTACTGTTACTTTTCTTTTGAAGTAAAACTTACATACAATGAAATGCACAATCTTAAGTGTATATTTGCTGATTCTGACAAATGCATACACCTGTGTGTATGTCAAGCCCTTAGAAGATTAGAACATTTATGGGTGTAAATTCATACTCACTGAAACAGTCCACAAGACAATTTCTTACTATTCTGTGCCTCTCCCATAGCTCCTAATATGATCTGATCACATAGTAGGTGCCCAACCAATACCTTTAAATCTTTAGTGAGTGTCATCTGGGCTCTTGAAAGGGAGCCTCTAAGTGGTCCTGACCATTGTGGCTCTGACAAGTTGAAAAACAAAGACATTTTGGAGCCTTGAGAAGTGAGAGAAAGGACAGAAAAGCTTCCCTCTGTTCTTTGTCTACACAAACGCCCTTAAGGAATAGTTTGTCCACCAAAATTAGCATGGTGTAGATATAGTAAAAATGCTTATGAAAGGCAATTTGTTTTCCATGGAATTCACCAGATGGCCCACACCATTAGGTATTACTTAAGTCTACACTTGGGAAAACCTGTTATCTCCCTACCTTTTTAATAACCCCTTGGCCTGAACATTATGACCAGTACACATAGCAACTGTGAATCTTGCTACAAGCATGTTAATGGCTTTTGAAAGCATGTAAAACAAAGATAGCTTGTAAGTAAAAAATAAAGAGCAATCTTGCAGTTTTAGCTAGATGAGGCAAAAAGGCAGTTCCACCTCTGTCTTTACAAGGAATCAGCTCAATCAACCAGTGCTACCTGTGTGCCTGAACCCAGGGCTCACCTCTGCCTTCTGACTCTGCCTCCATTCCTCCCGGCATGTCTTGGCACTGGCTGACAGCAGATAGCTCTTAGCAGTCCCCCTTGAAATTCTACATGCTGAAACGGCCTGCATTTACAGTGCAGTGTCTGCTTTTCTTTTGTCTTTCCCCTGTCTTCTTTCCTCTGATCCTCTCTCCTTATCTCTCATCTTTATTGCTCTCCTCCCAGCACATTTTTTTTGGCTGTTTCAATTTATTTCTTCTCTCACAGCCTATCTTGCTCATGTGCGCTCTCACTCTCATCATTTTTATCTCTACCTTCTCATGTTCTTTTTCTCTCTCTCATCCCTCTTTTTCTCTTTATTTTCTTTTTTGCCTTTCACATTCTCAATCTCATACCAAACATCGATTTCCCTCACTCATTCTCCTTTTGTACCCTCCTCCAAGCTGAGCCAGCATGTTGCCCATATTAAAAACCTTCATGAATGGAACCGTTCTTCTTTCCTGTAAACACAAGACTCTGACTTTTGTTGCAAACTGAAGAGACCCGATTTTCAACCGTGAAGGTTGTCCAGAGCTGTCTAATTTGTCAGCCTGGTTCCACCTGCCATATGCACGGCCTGAAGCCCCATGACAGCCCTCATTTTCTAAGATGAACTTCAACCCCTGCCCTCTGACCCTTTTGTTCACATTCTGTTATTGCACAAGGACAGAAACACAACCCACTGGTGCCTTATTACAGTTTTAATTTCCCGAGTATTTCCACCACCGCATTTTTACCTTCAACATCTCTCTCCCTTTGCAGTAGCTCCCTTTGCTGCCTGTGAAACATAAATTCTAGGAATCACATTTGCATTTTCTCTATGATTGAGATCAAGGCTAAGATGAGATTTCTTTGAGTGCTTTCTTTAATCCTTCTGTCCTCTGATTCTAAATGAATGTATTGATCATCATATAGCTTTTCCTCTTTTCACATCCAGTATAAAACACATCCATTAATATAGGACTCTTTTAAGATTTTTTTCTGAAGTCTTATTGATATTATTGTTGTTCCTGCTACTTCTGCTTCTGTTCAGAAACTCATCCAGTAGAGTTTCATGCTCCTAAACCTAGGTTTTTCAATCCAGGGAAGCAGGGATTATAGGTCAAAACCACCTAGTTACTGAATGTTCCCCCATGGTAAGTTCATTTTGTTTTGAAATTATGGTTGAAATGAATATCCAGTCTAGTTATACATTTTGTCATCATTATGCCCTCTTGTTAATTTTGAAAAACTAAGTTATCTTGAAATTTTTAAAGCATCAACTAGAAAATCCAATGAATAACCCCCCCTAGAAATTGACTTAAGTAGAATATATTTCACCAACATGACTGTGTAACTGGATTTTAAACAACTTCATGGAACACTGGGTGGTAAACAGCACCCAGCAAGGGAACTTACATGTTACAGACTGTACACAGAGCTATTATACGCAATAAATTGTATCTTTTTTTTCAATTCCCAGTGATTAGCAAGGTGGCTGACACTTAACATCTACTAAATAAATTAATGAAGTTAATTAATCTGATCCCACTAATGAATCCAATCATGAGGCATTATTATCATTTTACATTTTAGAGATTTGGGGAGGAAAGGGCTGGATGTCCACATAGCATGCTTGGAAAGGAAAATGTTGCTTCTCTCTAGATATTAGTTTCATCATCCATAAGATAAGAAGAGGCAAATAGATAGTCCATTTTTAAGAGCACCTTTTTTTACAACAGTTTAAAAGCAATTCACTCTGAATATAAAACATCTGACCCAGGATATTAATAGTGAGCCCAAATAAGGTACCTCTACTTCGACCATGAATTCCTTTGGGGGGGGGGCCTATAAACAAGGGATCAAGAAGAAGAGATTAGATTACAATCCAATCAAGGAGGGCAGCATAGGATCCCTCAGTGAACTGAATGTCTGCCGTGCATGGAGAACTGTGCTTGACACTTGGACAAAGGCAGGAAGAGAACCACAAAATGATGAACAAGACACTGTTTCTGTCCTTAAAGAACTTACTGTCTAATAGGCGGTGGGGGGAAGAGGCATGAGTCTAAATCTCTGTTATCCAAAGCAGAGATATAAGCAATGCTCATTAGGAAACACTGACAAAACCCTGATGCCAAACGGAAGAATTGCAAAACACTTTGTTTTGTGAGGATGGTGACATTTAGTCTACTTTTGGAAAAATGAATGAAAACCTAAATGACAAAGATAGGTGGAAAAGCCTGGGGTCCCAGGAAGTCACTGCAGGGGCACAGTTACCACAGACAATGTTGGTAGAGCAATGCTGAGCGGAAACATGGGGTCTTAGTTGCCGCAGAGAAACCCCATCAGCGCCATGTCTGGTGGAGTAGTGGGGGCCAGACCACCATGGAGACCCCAGACCTGTGGAGCTACGAGTGGAACACCAGCCTGGGAGAGCTGAAATGTGGCCTGAGACCAGGAATACTACAGGAATAGAGCCACTCAAGGACTTGGGGACCCGACCCCCACACCACGGTGCAGAGGACATCAAACATGGAGTCAAGGTACCTGATTTACCAGCTTTGAGATTTAATGCCTGCTCTGCTGGGTTTTGGACTTGCTTGGGACCCATTACACCTTTCTTTTGGCCTATTTCTCCCTTTTTGAATGGAAATATGTACCGTATGTTGTTTCACCATTGTATCTCGGAAGTAGATAACTTGTTTTTAATTCAGAGATGGAAATTTGAACTTTGGACTTTTGAGATGAAACAAGCTAAGACTTTGGGGATGAAATGAATGTATTTGTGTATGAAAATGACATGAGTTTGGGAAGTCAGGGGCAGAATGTAGTGAATTGAATTGTGTCACTCCAAAACTCACTGAAGCTTGAATTGTGTCCCCCAAGTTTTATGTATTAGAAACTTAGCCCTCACTGTGACTGTTAAGAGGGTGGGAAATCCTATTATGGTAACTGAAAAGTGGAGCCTTGAAGAGGTGATTGGATTGTAGGACCATGCAGTAGTGAATTGATTAAAAATAATGGTCAGGGGCATGGTTCTGAGGGCTTTAAAAGAAGAGAGAGGACAGTCTTCTCTCTCTGCTTCCACCATCCTGCAATGTGAGACCTCTGGGTCACTGTCACCACCATCAGATAGACTTTGGACTTCTCAGGCTCAGAAATTGTAAGCAATAAATTTCATTTTCTCTATAAATAACCCAGTTTCAAGTACTTTGTTACAAGCAACAGAAACGGACTAATGCAATAGGGTTGGGTGTAGTTGGGTAGCAAGTGGAGAGTGAAGGAAGATATCCAGATTATCCCAGAAAATAAATTAAGAATAGATGGTAGTGAACCTGCAATGTAGGGCTAAAGATTTTGAACTTCATTAGAGGTAAAAAAAAAAAAAATTGTGAAGGTTTTTAGATAGAAGAATTCTATGTTTTAGAAAGATTACTAAGGTGTTTATAGAGTAGGTTGATGAAGGCAGAAACAGCAAACGAGCAGGCTATTAGAGATGCTGTAATAAGTCCGTATGGTAGTCTTAATTCCATTCACCAAACATTCCAATTCTGCTTCTTCCCAGCACACAGCTGGATTGTACTTCCCTGCTCCTATGAAGTTGAACATGGCCACATGACCTGCTTTGACCAATAAGACTGAACAGAAGTGACATGTGTGTCTTCAGATCAGAAGCATTTTATTCCTTATGCAACATGCTGCACATTCTTTCTCCCTCTGCTTTGGTAGCCATTAGTTTTCTAGACGGTCAGAGCTTCTTCCGTCTACATCTCTGAGTGGACAATGAAGTGAAGTGGAAGCCCCAGGCAGCATGCGACGGGCATGTGGCCACAAGAGAAGTAAACCTCTGAAATTTTAAACCCCCGAGATTTGAAGGTTGTTACCAGATTGCCTGATCTATTCCCATTGATAGCTTACTTCTAATGTCATCTTGCTTTGGCCAGTCAACACTTTCTTCTCATTTCTCTCATTAAATTTTACCTTTTTTCCTTAAGAAAATAATTACTCTGTGGCTATGCCTACGCATCCAGGAAAAGTAGGTAGAGATTTGATTATAATTCTTCTCTGAGTGCAAACACTACTTTAACACCTACAGTCATCAGTTCTCCAAACTATTAACCTGTTACCCTTCCTTTAGGATGACGAGGAGTGTCATGGACTTTATCATAGGCTAGATGAACTGAAAGATGAAAAATTGCTTCTGATGTAAATTTGATAACAGTACATTCTGTCCTTGGTTCTCCCATTTTAAAACTCTGAAAGGACTGTTTCTAGTGTTTGGCATAATCGTCAATTCTAATTCACCTATACTACCCAAGGCCCTTACTCTAAACAGATGCCTCAGCCCCTCCTTTATGCAGTAGAGGATGCTTAGCTCCCTCTGCTGTCAGAAGTCAGATGGAGCTTTGGACTTGGAAGCAAAGAATGTTCAAATATTACTACCTCCTTGGAGGAGTCTTCCCTGAGGCTGGCATTTTCCCTACCCCTACCTGGTACTGCCACTCACAATTATGAAGTTTGAGGGGAAGTGTGTGAGAGCTGGAGGAAATCTAGCTTAGGGTTAATCTGCCAAGCTGTTCCCTGGCTAGGTGCTGCACTGGCCTGAAAGAAAAGGCACCTTTATCTAAATGCTCAAGTACCTAGTATGTGCCAGCTACATTGCTCCAGTTCCACTGGGATCCACGCTACAATCAAAGAACTCTCCTTCCTTCTCGCCCCCAGGTATTTCTGCACTTCCACAGCATCCTTTGTAAGGCCCTTGCCTAACCTTTATAACACTATTTTGTAATTATTTGTTGGACCTTGTTCACCTTTCCCCACCATGCTGTAAGTTCTTTGAGGACATGTGGTGAGGTTTATTCATCTTAGTATCTCTATATCTTGACACTAGTTGCTCAATAAATATTTGATGAATTAATAACTAATAACCAGTGGATGAATAAACCCAGATTCTGCTAAACAGTCATGTGACTTTGAGAACAGCTGGCCTCTCTCTGGGTCTGTGCTTCGACATTTAAAATAAGAAGTTTGGATTAGGTGATCCCTTGTGTCCTTTTACCTCTAAAGCCCCTGTAACAATAAGTCTCACTTAGCTTCTTCTCACTCCAGAGTTCTCTGTATTTTCTCTTTCTCGTGCTCTCCTTCCACTCTTATTTCAGAATTACAAGATGTCCTTCTTTTCCAAATAGTTTT
The DNA here is from genome assembly GCF_027409185.1 of Cynocephalus volans. Taxonomy (NCBI): domain Eukaryota; kingdom Metazoa; phylum Chordata; class Mammalia; order Dermoptera; family Cynocephalidae; genus Cynocephalus; species Cynocephalus volans. The sequence goes on along the minus strand of NC_084467.1, from coordinate 121,084,154 downwards.
TTCCTACAGTCATGAAATATCTTCTCTGCAGTTCCTTGAAGTATCTAGTGAGTTCCTTCACCCCTCACCTCGTTATCCCCTGCCCACCTTTTACTCAGCCTCTTATACTGAAAGAAGCTTTTGGTAGTCGCTTCAGAGTCAACTGCTCTAATCCAGAGTTCATGATCACCCTGGGTGGCTTCAGTCTCCCTGTAAAGAGAACCATCCATGAACTGTGTCTCAGCTCCCTCTCTCTTCAATTCATCATTTTTAACTCCATTGGAATTAGTCACACAAGTGGCTACATCCAGGACTGTGATCCCACAGAGAGCTGCTCTACTTTGTAACTTTTAATTTGAAGAACTCCAGTGTCCACACTTGCATTAATCATAGTCTTTTAATGTTCTAGTTCTCCCACTTTCGAACTTCCGTAATATTTGCTGTTATAATTCCATCCGGAGTACCATTTCCTTGATCCCAATTTTCTCCAAATTTCTTTGCCTCTTCTTGATTTTATTTCTTTTTTTTATCTGGCTCATTAAACATGTTTTATATCATCAACCTCTTCCTGGTTAATATCTTCAACCAACTTACCTGTTGTCTTTCCTCTGCACTGAATCAGCCAATGCTAAATCAATCCAACTATTTGCCTTTTCTAATCCTAAACCTAGACCTTCAAGCTCTACTGGAGAAAACCCCAAAGTCACTCATATGGGTGCCACAGATTCTTGGTTTACAAACTCAGCTTTCTGCCCCCATGGTACCTAGAAAACTTTCACTATGTCCCTGGATAGCAATCTCTCTCATTTTCTTCAAAAACTATTTTAAACAGTCCTCAAGCTTCCCATTGCAGTACTTCTCCTGTCATGATTTTACCTCCCAATTCTCTTTGGAAATGAAGGTATCCAGGTAAGGACTCTTGACTTCCTGATTTACCGCAAAGCATTCCTACCTCTGAGAGGTTAAGTGACTCATCTCAAGTCACACAGCTATCACATCATAATTAGGCTTGTAATTCAGGTCTATTTGATTCCAAAGTCTATATTTTCAAGCCTTATATTACACAGAGCAATGATTAAGAACACTGACTCTTGAGCAACACTGCCTGGTTTAGTCATAGCTCAGCCACTTCCCATCTCTGCAACTTTGTCCTGTGCCTTCGTTTTCCTGTAATAAAATTGCTATAGTATTTACCGTACAGAGCTCTTGTTGGGATCACATGAGTTAACACTTATAATGTGCTTAGAACTGTGCATGGCGCATAATTATACTCAGTAAATCTTGGCTATTATTAGAGGAAAACCAAGATCATTTTCTGCTGGATAACGGAAGTCAAAGGAGAAGAATTTTAAGAAATGCAAATGAGAAATGGTCAAGAGCATCACAAATTGCACAGAAGTTTAAAAGGATATGGAATCTTAAAAACAACATTTGATTTATGAGTAGGGAGTCAATTTTGAAGGGAGAAAGACTTTATAGGCAAACCTGGATCAAAGTCCCGGTTTTCATGGAATCCCAGGGGAGGTAGTTAACGGACATGCTAAGTGCTCAGCAGGCAACAGATTTTGTTAATATTACTGCTTCCTCCTCAACTACGCCTTCTTTGGTCCTTCACTGAAACTCTTTCCCCCTCAACCTTTATTTTCCGTTTATTCAATATTCTCCTTTTCTCCTTTTTCTAACCCCTCCATTAGACATTTCATTCATTCTTCAGCTCCAACTATCAAAGCAATGTCTTTAGCCACATCTCTAGGAGCTGCCTGCCCAAGAACAGTGATTCTCAACCCTGCCTAAGCAACAGAGTCACTTGGGCTTCACCTCTCAGAGATTCTGATTCAATTAGCAAGGAGTAATCCAGGATTTTTTTTTTAAGTTTTCAGGTAATTTTAATGTGCAGCTATTTTACAATTATAAGTTTTTTGCTAAAATTTCCTACCTGGATATTCTGTGATTAAACTCAAATTTAGTAGGTCTAAATCCAAACTCACCACTGTTATCAATCATATTAATTACAACATTGAAAAAAATTGCATTTTCAATTATGAGTAATAAGAAACCTAACTGCTTAATATACAAAATGCTGTGTTTCAGGGTTTTTGTTTGTTTGTTCGTTTTTCAGCAAAAAAGAAATCCAGAAGTAGGCAGTGCTAGCTGTAGTTTAGTGCATCAAGGATGCTGGGACTGAGATCTCTGAAATACTCTTGGCCTTTTTCTCATGATCCGAGGATGCTAGCCACAGTTCTCACCATTATTCCTGCTTTCCAGGTGGGAGAAGCAATAAGGACAGAAACTGGAAGGGGTGGCACCTCTATGAGGAAAACCAAAGCTTTCCCCAGAAATTACAATAGACTTTCATTTACATCTCATTGGCCAGTACCCTGTCACATGAACATACTATTACATAGCAAGGAAATCCAAGAAGGTGATGTTTCGGCTTTCCATCTATGGTGATAAAGAGGAAAAGGGGCTGAAATAGGTGCTGACTACAATGTCTTCCCTGAGATTCATACTTAGAGTTTCCTTTCTTGTTTGTTTTTATCTTTTGTCTGTCTAACTGGTTGATTTTTTTGGCAGCTGGCCAGTACAGGGAGAAGTTTCTTTTTTTATTGTGTTTTTGTTAATTGAAAAACTGTTTTCCTAGTCAACCAGTTTTAAAACCTGGTGTCACTCTCAGCTGTCCCTCACCTGCCACATCAAATACATTTCCCAGTGAGCTTTTAACTCTAAACTACATTTTTTCCTTTTCAACTCCATTGCCATCATCCTAACTCACACCCATGGTATTTTTTGTCTGCATATGGCACTTGCCTCCTTGCCTCCAGTCTCTCTATACTCTGCCCAAACCATCATCTACACAACCAACAGTTATCTTACCAAAATAATCAGAGGCTTCTCCTGGACTCCTTTGTGCTAACCAAAGGCCAAACTTCTTGGCCTTGCCTTTAAAGCCCTTCACAGTTCATTGCTGCAGACAGGGCTACTCACTGGATACCTCCCAGGCCTTTCTACTTTCTATCTCAGTGCCCTTGCTCACTCCCCACTCTGTACCCAGAAATGCCTATTTTCTCTCTTTGCTTTATCACCTTTTTCAACTTCTCCCCATATAATGGTTACATCAGGATCAAGGGCAAGGACTTTTTATTAGACCACAATGCTGAAGTCAAAGAACTCAAAGTGATAACTCAGCATGTTCCAACAGTCAGCCCATAGAGGGCTAGATCTCTTTAGGTTTTATTCTCTCACATTATTATGGCTGGAAGCAGCTTGAGGCTGTCTTCTGGAAAAATATTAGCCACACAGGATAGGCAAGCACAGAATAGAGAAATACTGTTTGACTTGCTCTTTTTCATTGAACAGTTTTATGGACTCTGCTTTCTTCCATTGAACAGGTAAGCATGGCAGTTCTAGGGCAAATGAAATGTTTTAGAATACTCAAGCCAAGGTAAAAGGAGGCTTTTGTAGCCAACCTAGCTCACAAAGTGGTTACACTGGAATTGTAGCAAATGTATCATTTGTAAGAGCAAGTATGCATTTAACTCTGTCTCTCATTCTTTCTTCTTCTCTCTCTCTCTATCTATCTATCTCTCTCAGTCTTCCTCTTTCAGTCTCGCTCTCTCTGTCTCTGTCTCTCTCTCTGCCTCTCTCTCTCTCTAAAGATGGGCATTTTGAAATGTGGCAGTGATGTCCTTGGAAATGTTTAACAACCAGCTATTGGTGGAAAAGCACTGATTTTTCATGTTGTTCAATTTTTGTGGTGTAAATCCTACAACTACGACCAATTTCAAGCCACCAACATGACATCACTGAACACAGAATTGGAAAGAGAGATGCATGATTGGCTCTTGCAAGCAGGTGTAACATGGGGAGCAGCACACCACCGTGTGCTCTTTGTTCATTCAATGGCCATGTATTGAATGCTTACTATATTCTAGGTAGTGTGATCAAAATACTGCAGGAAACAAGACAGGCATTATCCCTGCCTTCATGATATTTACAACCAAATACAAGGACAGGAACTAACTTTTAAGAAATTCAGGTTCCTGACATCTTTTCCACCTTTAATCCAATTTATTTTTAATTTATGCTGTGCATAAATTATCATGTAGATGTATTTTATCCTGCATTATAAACTCCTTCAGGACAGGGATATTCCTTCATTTTCACCCCCGCCCCCCATATCTAGCCAGTATTTCATACGTAATACACTTCTGTACATTTTTATTAAAGGAATGAATAAATGTAGGAAGGACTGATGGATTGACTTTTTTTGGAGGGGGAAGGGGTAGGAGGCAATGGGACTGGGGTTGAAGTGGAGGAGAAAATCCATTGGCAAAATCTCTTCCCTTCCAGTCCCTTCCATTCCCAGGTGAATGAGTTCATTATGCAAGTCAAGATTTGAGTGACTTTATCCATACCCTCCTCTTCCACTCAATTCCAAATAAAAATGAGTTACACAGAACCCACCAGCAGTACTTTACGAGTGCTAGCAATTGCTACCGTGCATCCTTAATAGCAGCGTAATCAAAAGTTATGATGCATTTTTCTGTAATCACAAGAAATGATACCCACTTAGTGCTAAGTAAAGCAAATTCCCCACCAAAAAAGGCAAAAGCATTTCAATTTTCATTTTAAAACGAGTGAGTCAGAATCAATTTGGTAAAGCAGTTAACAGCAACTGTGCACTCCTTTTCAGTTCATAACAGGTACAATTTTCTTTTAACAAACAGCCAGGCAGAGGTTTCTGATGGTGGATTAACACAGTGTGTTCAAACCTTCTGACTATTGTGTATTTAAGTTGGGTAATAGAGGCCATCAGAGAAGCACCAACATGAATTTTAAGAAGCAGACCAATTTACCAGAATCCAGAACATATCCTTTTAAAAAAAATCTATATAAATAGATTGCTAAGGAGTTTTTTCATGGGGATTTCAGATTGGTACAGCCTTAAAGTGCATCCCAAGTGCCTTTGTGTGAGGTATTAGCAGCTGCACCAAACCCAAGTTACAGAAGGAAGGAAATATTTTTACTTTCTGAAGAGTATCTGTGCACTGTATTTCCTCACTCCTTCCCCAAAATGAGGATGTCAGCAAAAAGAGACAAGTGTTAAATTTTAATTGAGTTTAGAAGACCAATATTCTCCCATTTCTCCACTACCACCACACACAGACACACACACACTCTGCCTTCTCTGGGAACCATAAAGACAGTTGACAAAATATATTTGTCTAATGTAATTATGTGTCCTAAGGAATTGATTTTTAATAATGAAAAAGTCAGTGTAACCTTAAATTATCACCATGGCACATTTTTTTTTTCTCTATCTCCTTTCTTCTCTGTTCTTTTCTCTTTCTTTAATTCCTTAGGAAAATATATAGTATATATGTGTGTATGTGTACATAAATATAGCTTTCATCTGGCATCAGGTTTTCAGAAAAAGTTGTGAATCACAATGAAAAATTCATGCTTTCTGAAATAATTGGCATTTTGGGGCTTTGGGGTTTTTTTTTAACCTTGCTATTAATTAATTAATTTATTTATTTTAAGGTTTAAACACGAAAACTACATTGCTGCAGTTAAGACGATGTTCCTAAAATAATGCATTCTGAGGTTATCGCTGAAGTCACTACAGTTATTCAACAGATACACATTCCTGGCACTATTTTTTTAAGAGCTACAAGTAATGACAGCAGACCGGACATATACAATTATTAAAGCATAAATTGATAGAAATGAAGTCAATTCAATAATTCAGTGTCCTATTTTTCTTATTTTTCAGACTTGAAATATGTATTTCCCAAATTTCCACTGAAGCAGCTGTTGGAATCAATACTGTAGGGTTCTAAGTATCAGACTCAATTAATATGATGCAGACAAAAGCTGGATACTGATCCAGCAGATGTGAAATGAAAGCCAATGGGTGCAGCTGTAACCAAAACACATCTGAAGGAAAAATAACAAGGGTCTTGCTTTTATTTGCATGTGTGGGTTATGCTTCCCTATTCATGCCCATTGCTCCATGGATCTAGTCTAGCCTTGGAAGAACAGATTTTGTTTCATTAAGTCAGAGGGATTGCTACACCATTTTTTAAGGCATGGACCATACTTCAGATTCAGCATGGTTGATATAGATCACACTTTGAAAACATAATATAATTTTCCAGAACTATTTGTGAAGAAGAATAGATAGTTTGTCCTTGCATAATGCTTCATGTTAAATAATTAACCTGGGTTTACTTTTTATCTGAAAGAAAGCCATCTGAGGTGATGCCAAATTAAAAAAATAAATAAATAAAAGACAGACATGTCTGTTGGAAAATATATTAACATGATGACTCCTATACACAGATATAAATATAGGAAGGTTGAGAAAGGCATATACCAAAATATTACCAGTGATAAGTTATCACCTATTAATAAGATTATAGATGACTTTTATCTTCTTTGTGTTTATGATATGTATTTGATGATTTTTTTTGTAATTACCACATATTACTTATAAAACTAATGATTTTAGTATTTTTGTGAAAATGAAAACAAATATACAAATATCCAGAGATGTTTTTAATAACAGTCGATGGACAAAAAGGAAGAGCCTGCAATGACCCAAAAGTTAGAACCCAGTGGAACCCATTAAAAAGTGTGAAAGTTGAGGTCAAGAGACAGCAACTGAAGAAATTGCCCAACAGACTAGGATGCTTAGAATCTCCTAGTCATGAGAGGCATAGGTCAGAGCTGCAGTTTTAGATATAGTGGGAAAGATTAAACCATTAAAGCTTCAGTCTGTTCTCAATTCCTCTCCTCCTTTGGAACTGTTGCAGATTATTGATCGACCAGCCTTATCCAAAAGCCTTCACAAGAGTTTCTGCAACTGAGTGTGTGGGCGCTGAAATCCAGTCCAATCTTTACTTGCCATGTCTAATTCCCTGACATGGGGTGGAACTTCACAGAAGAAATAGGCACCTTTTTCTAATCACTGAATGCACTGCATGGAGCAATAAGACATCTTGCTCATTATAAGGTTGGGTATTTTAAAACCCAACCATGGTTTTCTACCAGCATTCTTAGTACTCAAATGCTGCATATAGCCATGAGAATATTTTCATGTATGCATCCCAGTGTCCCATCCTTTCCTCTTCTAAATTCACATTTGGACATTGAGCACAGTAGTTAAGCAGTCCCAAGGGACAAATTTTCAGATTGTTAAAAGCGATTGAAATAAGAGTTTATTATGGGATACAATTTTGGAATGACAATCCTGTTATTTGATACTAAGAATGTTTCCTCCTTTATATGAACTTATAAGAAGAAATTATCATCCTAAAAAATGATTTTAAAGAAAGAAAAGATATAGTATGAATGTAGAGAAAATGATAACTAAGAAAGGAACTGGTTTAGAATATTCAACTGTTTGGCAAATCTTGCTTGCATGAATGCCTGTGGTGAATACATCTCACCTTGATTTTTTTTTTTTTTCTTTTGGTGGCTAGTCAGTCCAGGGATCCTAACCCTTGACCTTGGTGTTATAACACTGTGTTCTAACCAACTGAGCTAACTGGCCAGGCTCACCTTGCTTTCTAAAAAGGATTTACAGGAAGTATCCCATGAGTTTAATCAGTGACTAAAGATAGTCGTAAAAAGGATTACAGCCATCTAGCTTTTTGACTGACAACCTATAGGCCTTATCTATGGTTACAATTGGTCTGGATAGACCCAAAGGGAAGAGAAGCATGGAAAAGGAGGGAAAGAACTAACATATATTGATTATCTGTTATAAGCAAACCACCATGCCAAGTTCTTTTCATGTAATATCTCATTTATTCACAGTCAATTTAATTGACAATTGATTATTCTTCAACATGTAATGCCAACATCAGATTTTACCCTGATTCAGCATTCAAGGAGATAGGGGGAAAATTATCAAGTTGCTTTGGCCCTGTAGCCTTGGCCCATTATCTACAGAAACCAGGCTATGACCTGTTCAAGATTGACCAGACTGTTCACCAAAGACAGGAAATCTGGAGTTCGGAAGCAGAAGCTGAGTAGGACAATGAAGGAAGGAGAGTTTTGTTAGTTTTTTAAGTCAGAACCATCATAATGAATAGTAGCCCCAGTGAAGTCCGGGGTCACAAATCCCAGCTATAGCTTTGGTCATGAAGAACAGAAATAAGATGAGAAAGGAGGGATGGAACGTGAGAGATGCTCGATTCAGGTGGCAAAAGATTCCTTCTTATTTTCTTTTCTTCTTTTTACTAAATTCATCTCCATGGATGTTTTTTAAAAATATTCTTGGATAAGATACAAAAGGGACACTAGATTTTGAAATGTAGGATAGGGACTTCTTAGAATCAGAATTGTAGAATTTTATTACTGAAAAGAAACACTGAGATCCCCTAGGCAAGTTTTCACACTATGTTCTGTGGAGTTCTGTATTTAATGGCACCTTAGGGCTTTCGTGGGGATGGGAGGACCAGTGAGGAGCTTGGCTGGCATAGGGAAAAGGAAAGAGGCAGAGGCTAATTTTACTCTTTTCTTTATTAGGATTCCACATATGATTTCTTTTAGAGAAAAACAACAAAGGGATTCTATGATGTTAAAAGAGGGTAGGTGACCCCTTCTTTTTATCAATGGAGTCCATGGTGTTGGCTCAAGCAAGGGAAACTTTCCCGAGGATCTGTGAGTTGGTAGCAATGCCTCCGTTCCCCTGCTTTAGGGGCCTCTCACCATTACACCAGGCTGCCTCTCATATGCAGCCTAATTCCCTATGAGATGACTTAATTAAAATTGTGGCCATTTCAGTTTTAATCTTGAGATTCTAATTATTTTATGTTAAATATCTTGGTAGCTAATAAAAATGAATTAAATGTATAAATACAGCATTAAGTTTAAATAATATTTTAAGCAGTGTCTGGACCCTCTGTCTCTCTGCCTGCATGGATTTTAATATTTTAATCTATTACTTCCTCTGCAGATAATACTACATGACATTTCTGAGCGTAAATGCCTAATAACTTCCTTCTTCAAGGTCAGGGTATTATTTTGTATGAGGAAAATTGTTCTTCTAAACCAGCCAAGTATAATTACCAAGTGTTTTTTATATCCTGCAAGAATTTACATAGAAGTGATAAATAGTAAGCGACAATAGAGTTCTAATCCCTTCCCAACCAATTCTGGTGCTGCCATAAACCTCCAGAAAAAAGTCTGAAACCACAGGAGCCCAACACTGCATTTACCCCCCTCGGGTTTTATGCTCTTAGTCACAGACACAAAGGATTAAGATCTGGAGCTCTGAGGCACACAGGTTCCTAGTATCCCTCCAGGCCTAGCAATAACTCCCTCTATAGGTAATAAATACAAAGCAGCAACATATATGTTTATGTCCAGCATTGTTAAAGTACTTTACATGAGAATCTGCACAAGGACACTATACTGTGAGTATGAACTCTTATCTCTATTCTAAAGAAGAAAAAATGAAGCACAAAGATCAAGTAATTTACCCAAAGTCATGCAGGATTAACCCAGGCAGCCCGACTCCAGTGTCCAGAGAGTAGGACCCCTATAGGGGCAATGCAAATGTATTTTAGTTGAATGACTAAAAGATCAGATCTCAGGAAACAAAAATAACCACTGTAATAAGGACTGTGTTAGGAACAGCACAAAAATGGAAGAACATGCCCCCCCACCCCTTTTTTAGGAAAGCTTGAATTTCCCAAAAGGAATCATAAAAGAGAGTTGAGAGCAGGAAGCAGAGGGGCTGGGGCGTGGGGGGTGCAGCACAGGAGAATAGGTTCCTTATGTTAAGATTCTCCAATCTCTCAATTTATACTACGAAATAAGAACAGACTGTGGCACCTAAGAAACCAAAGTAATAGAGGAGTAGGAAGGAACAATTTAGATTATGGAGGATGGGGGTGGGCATGGGTAGAGCTGGACTCTGGGAAGCTTAGGAAGGAGGAGGGAAACAGGCACTGAAGAATTGAAAGAAGCAGCTGTGGAGGAGCTAAGAGGGGCCGGTGGAGGTGAACGGTGGAGCTGGCTGAGATCAGGCCCTAGTAGGCGAGAGGAGGGGCAGAGCAGGAGACTCCAGGAAGAGGAGCTAAATGAGCCCAGGCCGGGTGGCATCTTTATTCATACTCTTATTCCCCATAGAGCATGTCCCACCTCATTCGCAACTCACTGACCTTGACAGTGAACTTCTTAAAAGCAACAACTATGTCTAATGCATCTTGAATCCTTCATGCAAACCACATTTTTCAAGATCCAAACAGGGCAAAAAGTAAACCACACACAGTATTTAAAATTAGCGCAATCCTGGTATGGCTGTCCATCTAGCACGGTGTTTTACCCATGCTAGTAACAGACACTCAGTAATTATGAATCAAATTGTATTTAGCTGGATTGATTGGTGACTCTCTTCTTGGAAGTTTCAGGCATAAGGTAGAGATATTGATGAGTAAAAAGATTTTTCTCCACCTCTAAAATCATCACTGGTTTGGACAAAGACAGTGACATTATCTGAGAGGTTACAGATTTAAAGCTGACGTGACACCTTTTCTTATCATTTTCTTATTAACAAAACTGTTCTCAAATAAAAGTAGGAGGGGCCTGGATGTTGAGGAATAGGGATGCCAGAGGAGATCAGGCTCTCCGCTCATCACATCGGGGAATGACTGGGGGAAGGTTTGCCTAACAGAGAAGCTTTGGGGGGGATCCCCAAAAACTAAAACCACCATCTCCAGTGTTCTGCTTATTGCTAACTCTGCCTATATGCATCTGTTTCCACTTGAAACAAATGAAAACCTTCCTTTTCTCTGTTAACATCAAAGCCAGAGACCTGGGCTCAACTCATTGTCATACCTGCTATCATTAATAATACTTATGACCATGATTACAAAGCCATCTACTCAGAGCACTGTAAAGAGAAGTGCAAGCAGCAGACAATAGGAACCAGATTCCACAGGATGCAGGGAATGTTCCAATTATCCCAGCCTCACACCAGGCTTCAGGCTGAGCCTCCACGAGGCGGTTACAGAGCACAGCCCACTCCGGGAGGACTGGGACAGCCAGCTAGGGTAGGTCCAGCGGGTACTGGTCAGCTGCTACTCTGGGGATTGTTTCGGGTCTATTTTCACTTCTCTCCAGTGTGAATGCAAAGTCAGATCCATGCATCTGCTTCCCTCTTCACTTTCTCGTATCACCCTGCCTGAATCTGAGTGACAAACGATGGTCTTCACCACTTTCAACAATACTTTGTAAGGACTGACCCAAACATAAAATATAAATTAGCGCAAACCCTGGTGGCATCAAAAAAGGAAAAAAAATCAGACAGAGACCTTAAATGAAAAACAATCAGTGCTGCTTCTCCTTTCTTCATCTTTCTGGTGGTGCATGGGAACCGGGTGAGAAGGGGGAGGGATTTCTGATAGCTGAAAGCTGCCTGCATCCATATGGGCCCTGCTTGAAATACCCGGAAGAATGGAATTGGGTTAAACTTAGCTCAGAGTGGAAAGAAATGACAACAGCATTACAAATGTTTAAAGCTTATAAAAATAGACTCAGAACTGTAGTTGCCCCCCACACACCCAGGCTTGGCATATACTTGGCACTCAAATATTTGTGGAATGAATAAAGATTGCATGCAAAATTATACTAGAATACAATGTTTTCTGTATTTTTCTGGCTATCTATGTCCCCTGGCTATCTTTGTTGCCTTCTCTTTTCCACCCATCCCTGGCACCGTAAGCTCTTGTTGTAGTGAGCTGCCTCTGCCCATGTGTGTCTCCATCCACCATGCCATTCCCCACTGTCCATCTGAAAATCTTGACTCATCTTTGCAAAACTTGCCCTGGTACCATCATGTCTAGGAAGACTTTCCTGACTTCTCTGATGGAAAGTATACTTCTCTCTCTGCCTGGTTTCTACCTTTTCTGTGCTTCCATCATAAGGTAGTAGCAGGTACTGCCTAGTTTCTGTGGATGTTTCAGTTGTCTCTACTAACTACAATTAGTTCCATGCTGGTAAGGATTCAGATTTCTGTGATTAGCACAGTAACAGGCGCATAATCCATTCTTGATAAAAGTTTAATGAATGAATAAATTGTCTTCAACCAATTCAAATTAAATTGGCAGAGAAAACGCTTTCCATGACCCAAAGTGCACCCAAACTCCACCAATCAGTCTCACAAATATGCACAGTTGATCACAAGGAAGGCAGAGAAAAAAGCTTGCAGACGATGGTCACGAACACATTCTCACCCTTAAAAAAAAAAAAAAAACTGCACAAGAACTACTTATGATGAAATATTAATAGCAATTTAATTTCAAATAGGCAGGGAGGAGAGCACACTGATTTGAAGTTCAGTAGTTAGTTTAGGGCACACCCATTTCCCAGGGGTGTTACACCTTCTGCAGTTTTCACTTGGGTGCAGGCCTCCGCTGAGCTCTGGGACGCTATTTGGCATAAAAATTATTTCAGTGAACTGTGACTCCCTATAATAGCCTTGAAATCATCACTGCAATTTCAACAAAAACATTTGTCTGCTTTGTATTCAAGGTTCTTGTTATTAGAATCTACACAATTTATTCCATCCAGAATTCAGTGCTGTCCCTAAAAATGAATATGCATTGTCTTTAAAGACAGTGAGAATATCACTTTTGCCTTGAATACTCAGAAGCTCAAAAATGATACACAGTGTTTGGTTGTATTAATATCTCATTCCTAATTGCTAACTTTAATAATATTTTTCTTTTTACAAATGTTTTCTGACCATTTTCTAATTTTTATTATATGCATATTTGTGTGTGATTTTTTTTTTTTTATTATTGTAAGCTATCTCAAATCCATTCAAAATATAGGTAGATTATAAACATACATCAGATAAAAAAGAAATACTGAAGAGCAGTTGGGCAAGTGCAGATTCTGGGGGACCCTATTAGACTGAGGACTCCCACAACCTTGATCTATTAGTTTAAACCATATGAAATTGTCAATATTGTCATTTTTGACCTGCAGAAATGTCAGTGTTTTTTAGCCTAATTCTTGCTTCCCATGGGTCAAGTTCAGAACTTTTTAAATTTCTAGTACTTCCTGGTTCTGTGGACTCAACTAATTTTTACTCTGCCCCAGTGGTTTTCGAGCTCAGCTGCATATTGGAATAATCTGTGGAGCTTTTTATATCCTCACACCAGGCTTTACCCCCCATCAGTTAAACCTGTATCTTAAAAATAAATCAATATCTCATAGAATTGGACACAGGTATTATTTTTCAAAGCTCTCCAGGTGGTTCTTTTATACAACTGAATTGAAAACTACTCTTCTAAGGAACTACCCTTTGTGTTTGAAATACTCTTCCACCTAATGATCTGGGAGTAAATCCTGCTGAGCTCTGCCAAGATCATCTAATTATCCAGTGGACCCTAAAGACAACCTGTGTGTCCAGCTGTCCTTATAAACTGAAAGACTGACCTACAACCTGATTCTCTTGTTTAGACTCCCAAGCCTCTGTCATTTCCAGTCTGTAACCCTGTTGTCCCAAAGTCACATAGGGGTAAACTAAGAATACCATGTCCTAACTCTCCAGCCCTTTGGCATTATCAGATAGTATCCTTCCCTTTGCTTATTGGCCAGGCACAAAAATAGTCTTATACACAATTTCTAAGGACTCATCTCTACCTCTGGATAGAAAACAATTTTGTGCTGATGAGGGTTCTTTTTCCGAAAAACACCTGTTTTCGAAAACAGGAAGGCTAGAAAGGAACCTGTCCCCCATCCCAGTTTCTCCAGCTCTGCTTTCATGATGATTGCTCAACCTACCAAACTGTCTGCAAACTGGCATCTTCTCCAACTCTAAATGGCCAGCAATGGTTTGCCTTGCCTTCAGAAACCTCAACATCACCCACCTTGGCTCAGCACCCAGTGATGTAAGCCAGATGCTGAGTGCTCCGGGCTGAGTCTGACATCATCCGTTTGTCAGGGACCCCGCCACCTCCTGCCACTGGCTGCTGCTGTGTATGCTGAAGTTAAAGGTGGGCACTTAGCACATTTATTACATACAGGGCTTATTAGATAACTGGGCTCTGTTGTGATAAATTGGCTGTATGCTTCATGTGGACTCTCAATGCTCTGCAGGTTTTTCTAATTTAGTTTTGCCATGGCTCAGCCAAGATGGGATTCAGAGGAAGAAGAAGGGAAAAGGAAGGGAAAAAGAGAAAAAAGCTTGTGTTGTATATCAAATCCTTGCTCTGCCTCTTCCTGTCTCTGAAATGAAGGGCCTTTTAAGCTGCCATCCTCCACAGCATCCACAAAGCTGTCTTTCTCAGGGAGGTTTGCTTTTCTTAAAGTGCCCCAGCTCTTTCATCATCATGACTCCTCCATTTATTATGAATAGTTGCTGCTTTGGTCCAAAGCTGTCACTTGCTTTTTTTTTTTTTTTTCTTCTTTCTTTTTTCCTTCCTTTTAAGTTTGGATTTAAATGTACACACATGCACACCCATGCACACCTTCTCAGCACCGCCAATAAACACAGATGGGTGGGAAGGAGGGAGGGAGATGGGAAAAGGGGTGGGAGAGGGTTGCTGGCTGTGTCCTGTGTGAATTTCTCTATACCTGCAGCTTTTTGAGAGGCTTCAGATGGCTCTCCCTCCAAGTGAACGCCAGGGCATTGGAGGCTGCTTGGAAACATGGCAGGCTTTGAGTGCGTATGTACGTGCTTGTGCAATGGAACATGAAAATCTATTTCCCTAACAGAATGACTGACGTTTCTTTCCCCCTTAATGCAGGCCTTGATCTTTTCTCAACTGAGTTTTGTGATTCCGTCCAGCTTACCTTACCCGTAGGTGAACCCTCATCAAAGGACACAGAAATCATATGGTCCTTGATGCCAGGCTTGACTTAGCCTATTGGGGCTACTGACCACATCCCACAGGCAACACCTGGGGAGCAGATGCTGGCTCTTCGGCCTTGAATGAGGAAATCCCGAGATGTCATCTGCCTCCTGAATTGCACAAATTTAGAGAACAAGAAGAGGTTTGCTTGCTTCCTCTACCTTTCTGGTATCAGTGGGGTAATTCAACACAGAGAGTACTCTACTAGCTTCCCCAATCCTATTCCATATCATCCCCATTAATTTTATCCAAACTACTGTTTAAATAAAGATGAGATTTTATAAAGTATGAGTACAGTTTAAAAGGTAAGCTCTGGGCTTTGTAGTCAGCTAGATATGGGTATTCTTAGGTCCACTCCTGATTTGTATTTATGTAAGTTATTTAACCTTTCCAAACCTCAATTTCCCCATCAATAAAGTGGGTAAAAAGACTGTGCTCACCTCACAGGATTGTGGTGCCATACACATAAAGTTCTTGGAACACAGCCTGGTTCATAAGAGTTCAGTAATTGTTAGCCATCATCATTATAATTATTTCTTAGACATTTTGAAAGTATACAAGTACTTGCCAGCCCCTTTTGCATCCTCATTTCCTTTTTTTTTTTAGAAGGAAGTCCAGGTCCCATGTCATCCAGGGAAGGGTAGGGACAATGGCAGCTCAGTGGAGGAGAAGACATTCTAGTGTTTCCAAATTTGAGATGTAGTCATGTTTTCAATCAATGTATATATTTAATACAGAAGAAGTTTTTCTTCAAAAACGAAATGCTATTTGATGGTATATCCTATAATGGATGGCATCTTCAGAATTCAGAAGATAAAGTATTTCAGAAGAGACTGGCTTTCTTCAGCCTGATTCTGTGTACCAGGGCTGGTCTGGTTTAGAATATCCAAGAGCGGCATCTGGCCATTTGTTGTCTAGGCCCTGATCTCTGGGTATCATTCTGCTAGGAAATGGAGGGAAAGGGTAGGTAGGGGCCTGCTGTCATTCCTGGAAACCTCCCTAGTAACCTGATGGCACCATGGGAATTTCCCATTTAGATCTATAGAGATTGTCTCACTCTGTCCATAACTCAAAATCGCAATGTGGTAATCGCTATACCAATACTTCGTCTTCTCTCAGAGAGTGAACTCCATTTGTAAAGACCCATGTCATGAGATGAGATGCAGAGCCTCACCCTTCATGAATATTCCTTTCTCAGTATTTGCTATTGGGTACCTCAACCACTGACATTTACTGAGTGCCCATGTTATGCCAGGTACTGTTAAGAGCTTGGGATACAAAGATGACTATACCCCCAATTAGTTTATAGGCTCAGGGAGGATACAGATATGAAAGATGCATTTCCTAATTGTATTATAAAGCCACATACTACACTCTTCTCAACCTCACAATTCTGCAGGTTGGGATTTCTTATTCCCAGTTTACAGATGGGGAATTGATGCTTTAAAGACTTGGTTACGTTAAAAGACTTGCTCAAGACCAAATAAAACCTTTAATAGGTTCTATTAATATTTAAACCCTATTTAGTACTGCACCCTGCCCCCCACCCCAGCATTCCTGATCCTCTTACCCTGCTCTACTTTTTCTTTTTTGCTTGTTAGTTCATTTTTTCCATGTCTCCTATCACTTTCTAACGTAGTATATTATCTACTTATTATTTTAGTGGATTTTTAATTTTCTGTCTCAATGCAGTGGAATGTAAATGCCAAATGATTGTTTTGTACATTAACTACATGTAGTAGGTGTTTAATAAATAGTTGTTGAATAAACAAGTTAATAAATGGTTCTGAAGGCTAAACTCTTTCTTCTGCTCCCTATTATAATGCCAATAAGTCCACAATAAGTAGTGCTTACAGGCTTAAATAAAATGCTATGGGAACTCGGAGAAAGAGTTAAAAATATTGAATAAGCCTGGGTTCAGAAAGCTGGAAAAGTGTTAAATCAGAGTTTATCAAAGCATGGCCCACTGATGACCCATTGTAGAATTATACCAGTATATGCTAAAGATGCAGGCTCCTGGATCCCACTGCATTAAGTTTTCTGAGCCTAAGAATATGCATTTTAATGCACTTCCCGAGCTATTGGTATCTACCCCAAAGCTTGAGAATCACTAAAACATTACAGGTGGGAGATGAGGCTCGGGAAAGAGCTGGAGGAAAGGCAATAGCAATATTGAATGCTTGTATAGATGAAGAATTAAGGGCCAGATGTGTTCAGTCATTTGTCTCAAATCACAAAACCAATTAGTCGAATTTGGTGTCAAGGATCTTTCTGGTATATTTCATTGGCTTTAGGGACCATCTTTACTTCTTTACATCCTTCAATGTGGTATTTAATTAATAGTCACTCCATAAACATTTACTGAACAAGCTGATTCTTTATATTTTGGAACTAGATTGAATAGATTGAATGATTGTTCTAACCCTCACAACTCTTGGCTGTACAGACTCCTCACTCATATGAACTGTCCAGCCAAACCCTCAAATCCCAGATTTTAAAACCCAGGGCCTTGAGTAGGCCAAAAGCAACAGAATAAGAGCACTCTGCTCATGGCAACATTATTCCCTGTCTGTCCTACAGGAAGTTGCTGATGGGGTGGAACAGCCCAGGAGTGAGAAAAAGGTAGGAGGAAAGTAGATGAGAGTGAAGCATTCCAGTGTGGCCAGACTACTTTGTGCTTTTGTGTCACAGTTCTCAAGCATCCCAAGGTTGACAACACACACACACACACACACACACACACACACACACACAGAGAGAGAGAGACAAAGGGTTTCCATGGAGCAACAGCTTCAAGGTTAACTTGGCTTTCTGCCAAGCCACTGCACATCATCTCCAATTCTGGTAGTCCATTACCACTTCACTTTGCCAACCAAGGGCTTAATTTGAACAACAACAATAAAAACAAGAAGATTGCCATTAAGTTTTATTTTTACCACAAGTTTTCAAAAAAAAATGAGAAAAAGAAAAACACATCCTGACAACATCCCATGTTCCATCACATCCCATTTTTCAGTATAGCTGTGGGGTGTGTGATCCACAGCCAGAAATAAAACAGGACTGGAAGAGTCAGCCATCTGTCTGGAAGCACACACAGTCCCAGATGGCAATTTCTTTCTGGCTTTCTGGTAACAATCTCCTCTGTCTAACGAAATGAGGCAGAAATTGCCCGATGAGTTAGTGTGGGTGATGAACCCCTGTCCTCTCAGCTCTGGCATTAGGATTTGAGATCCCCCAGCAATACTAAATTTATTTGTACATATTATCTTGCTCTTGCTGTTTGTCGTGAATCAGAACAGTTTCTCCATATTTTCAAAATGTGTGTGTGTTTGTGTGTATGAATTTTTCAAGCACAGAAACTGTTTCCTCCCCTTCTTGCCCACCCCTCCTAGCCCACCCAAAGGACAATATGTTGTTTGTGCCGTGCATACTGTGGGAATAAATGTTCACTGATGGACTAGCTGGCTTACTAACAAACAGTCCAAGTAGCAGCCTGGAGATGGGGAGAGGATTCCTTATAAGCCCTGGTAACCATAGTGTGCCTTTGCTACCCTACCACTTGCCCAGAGGCAGTTCTTTGAAGATCAATTCTACATTGACCTAAGTACATAGAATTTTTAAGTTAGAAACTGGGGATAGAAGGGAAGGCAAGAGTTGACTAATCCACATGATGTTGTATAAAGACCTCTGAATTAGCGATCAGAGGTCTCTTATCTCTACTACTAACTAGTAGTGAGACTTTGGGCAAGGAAGATATTTAACCCTCAGAAGTCTGAGATTTCTCATTTTTGCATAATAAACTCTGAGCTCTTTGGGAACAGTGAGTTGCATAAAAGTCACTTGGATGTCTCCTTAAAACACAGATTGCTGGCTCGATCCCAGAATTTCTGATTGAGTAGGTCTGCTGGAAGGCCCAAGAATTTTCATTCTAACAAGTTCCCAAGTGATGCTAATGCTGTAGGTTCAGGAACCACACTCTAAGAACCCCTGGGCTAGAATATGACATACACACAGCAAGAATTCAGAAATGTTTGTTTAAATGAATGAACACATATGTGAATCTACAAAACGACTTAAGAAGTAGGTAATTTTTAACATGAGTACAACAGTAGACAGTATAACCACCTCTTTCTTTGAGTTTTAGAGTCATTCATTGGTGACTACATATAGGGCTCAACATGATCCATCAACATATAAACAAGAAACTAGTATTTCTTCAGACCAGAAACCTTTCCAGCTTAAAAAACCTCAATAAGCTGAAAAGATAACCCAAAAATTAACATGATAAGATAACCCTCCTAGTGTTTGAATTGAAACAACTGTCTACTTAGTTGTAAGAATATTTTAATCCCAAAAAGATAAAGATTAAGCTTTAAAAAGTTCAAGAAAGTCAAACACATATTATTAATATTTTTTTAATTAAATCTGTATATAAACATTTTCTCTGGGGAAATTAATAACTGCCCTATACATTAAAAACACACATATATGTAGGAATACAAGAATCTTCAATTTTGTTCTTTGTTATATGGAAATTGCTTGGTAATCACAGGGCCAACCTCATCCATTGCTGAAATGATAAATAAACGAAATGGTTCTACTTCTAACTTTAGGTTAATGTTTTTAATCCTGTTTAGAAATTAATTAATTGATAAGGGGGTAAAGCAAGGTGGCGGTCTAGAAGACTATCACTCATGTCTCCCACAAAAACAATGGATATGTAACTATGCTTGGACAAAATATCTAAAGAAGAGTGGTGGAGCACATCAAAGGAGTAACAGAAACACTAGTGAGCACAGAAACTCAGTATAGTCATATAGAGAACAGAAGGAAATACTAGGCCTCCACCACCACATCCCCCAGCCAGGAGCAGCAGGGAACCAGGAGGAACCTCTGCCTTCAGGGAAAAGGTGGGAGTTATACCATTAACATCTGCAACCCAGGTTACAAGGGAGATGCTGGCCCTTGAGGATGCATGAACCCAGTGTGGGAAGCTGCTGGGAGCCCATGTGACTGCATTAATCCAGGAAGGGAGTTCACATTGAGCCGCCCATGAGTCCCACCCATGGGTCACAGGATGCCACAGCAGTCACCATTTTGGGATCACAGCCAACACCCAAATGCATTTTGCCCTGGGGCTAAATTGCCCCAGCATCTCCATAGTCCTAAAGCCCCTTCATCACACTGGAACTCTGGCACCTGAGGCCATGCAGCACCCTGCATCCTGGGAACAGGCAGTCCAGCACAGTGCAAAGGCCACCCCCAAGACAGAGGGAGCCAGACAGCCAACTGATTTGGGCCTTTTGCCACTGCCAATGACCCAGCTCTCTTCAATGGAACACCCATGTACCTCTCCCAGGGACAGAATGTCTCACTGCAGCCCCAGAAAACCCACCCAGAGACACACACTCTAGCTGGGAGACTGTGGAGTTTCCACATACCGCTCTTAGGAGCAAAGAGACCCACCTGAAGCTCCAATGACCCCTCCCAGGACCACCCACCACAGCTGGGGAGCTGCAGTGCACTCCAGCATCTTTTTGGGGGGCAGAGGGGCCCACCCACAATGCCAGTGACTTTGCACAGGGTGGCCCACTCCAGCTGAGGAGCTGCAGAGTACCCCATTATCCCTCCTGGGGATGCACGGTCCCACCCACAACCCCAGCAACATCATCCAGAGTGGCCCACTCCAGATAAGGAGGCAGAGCAAACCAGCACTTCCTTTAGGGGTGCAGGTTCCCACCAACAACTGCAATGACCTTGTCCAGAGTGGCCCACTCCAACAGTGGTGCTGCAGAGCAACCCAGTGTCTCTGTTGAGGATGCAGGGCCCTACTCACAACCCTAGTGACCTCACCCAGGGTGTTCTACTTCAACAGTAAAGCTGCAGAATGCCCCTTCATGTCTCAAAGTCTCAGGTTCTCACTCAAAACTGTGGCAACCACACCCAGAGTGGCCCATGATAGCTGAGAAGTTGCAGAAAACCTTAGCATCTCTCTTGGTAGCACAAGGTTTCATCCATGGCCCCAGAAACTTCACCCAGTGTTGCCCACTTCAGCTAAGGAGCTCCAGAGTCCCCCAGCACCTCTTTTTGGGGTATAGAGACCAGCATGAAAGCTCAGTGGACCAACCCAAAGCCACCTACTTCAGCTGAGGAGCACTTCTTTGTCTCTCTCAAAGTCCAAAGTCCTTACCACAACCCCAGCAGTCCCACCCAGTTGCCCATTTAAGTTGAAGAGCTGCAGAGCACTCAAATGCTTCTCTCAAGAGGTCTAGACCTCATCCATGACCTCTGCAACCCAGCACAGTGTTGCCCATTCCAGCAAGGTGCTGCTGAGGAGCCCAGTGCCTGGGCCACAAAGACACTCACAGACAACTTTTACATTAAATACAGTCAAAGAAATCACACTGAGACAACACTACTGCACTCACTCAAAACTAAATCTAAAACACCCTACCTGACTGACACTAAATAACACATCTACAGGAAAGAATCTCTCCCTTCAAAAGTTACTCAAGTATTAGAATAAGTGACTGTTCCACCAGATGCCCAGACATCAATGTAGGGATACAAGAAACATGAAAAAACAAGAAAATGTGACACTACCATAGGAATGAAATAATTATCCAGTACCAGACCCCAAAGAAAAGGAAATCTATGAAAAGCCTGAAAAGGAGTTACAAATAATAATCTTAAGGAAATTCATGAAATGCAAGAAATACAGATAGACAACACAACAAAATAAGAAAATTCAGAATTTGAAGGAGAAATTCAACAAATAGATATGTATTATTTTTTAAAAATGTAGAAATCTTAGAACTGAAGAATTCATTCAACAAAATAAAAAATACAAAAGAGAGCTTAAGCAACAGTTAGATCAAGCAGGGGAAAGAATTTCAAAACTTGAAGATAGGTTTTTTGAAACAAACAGTTGGACCAAAAAAAAAGAAAGAATTATTTAGAAAAATGAAGAAAGATTACAAGATCTATGGGACAACTTTAAGCATATAAACATCCATCTTATGGGTGTTACAGAAGGGGAAAAGAAGGGAAAAGTCATCAAAAACATATGCAATGGAATAATAGCTGAAAACTTCCCCAATATTGGTAGAGATATGGACTTCCAGATCCAAGAGGCTCAAAGGTCCCCAAATATACTTAACCTAAAAATGTCCTCTCTGAGACACATTGTAGTCAAATTGTGAAAAATCAAAGACAAACAAAGAATTCTTAAAACAGCAAAAGAAAAGGGTCAAGTGACCTATAAAGGAGTCCCCTACAGATTAACAGCAGATTTTTCAACAGAAACCTTAAAGGCCAGGAGAGAATGTGATAATATGTTTAAAGTGCCAATAGAAAAAAAAAATGCCACCAAAGAATACCATACCCAGCAAAGTTGTCCTTCAGAAATAGAGAAATAGTGTCTTTCCCAGGCAAGCAAAAATTGAGGGAATTTACTATAGGACCAGTCCTACAAGAAATCCTTAAGGGAGTCCTACAACTAGAAGCAAAAAAATGAAAACTACATCATCATAACACACAAAAGAATAAAACTCACTGGTAGACCAATATGCAAATGAGAAAGAGAAATAAATTATATTTAACACTACAAAAACAAAGAAATAATAAAAAGTACCAAATAGTAAAGGAAAACAATAAAAACAATAAAAGAGAAAGAAAGGAACAGAAGATATATAAAACAACCATAAAAAAATAAATAAAATGTCAGGATAAGACAATACCTCTTAATAACAACCTAGAATGTAAATGGATTAAATTCTCCACTTAAAAGATATAGACTGGTGAGTAGATTAAAAAACAAGACCTGGGCCGGCCCCGTGGCGCACTCGATAGAGTGCGGCACTTGGGAGCGCAGCGGCGCTCCTGCCGCGGGTTCAGATCCTATATAGGAATGGCTGGTGAGCTCACTGGCTGAGCGCAGTGCGGACAACACCAAGCCAAGGGTTGTGATCCCCTTACCGGTCACAAAAAAGACAAAAAAAAAAAAGACCCAACTATATGCTGCCAACAAAAAACTCACTTTACCTGCAAAGACACACTTAGACTAATAGTGAAGGATCTGAAAAGACATTCCAGGCAAATGGAAACCAAAAATGAGCAGGAGTAGCTACATTTATATCCAACATAATAGACTTTAAATAAAAAACTATAAAAATAGGAGAAGTACATTATATAATGATAAAGGAATCAATTCAGCAAAAGTATATAACAATTATAAATACATATGCATCCAATATCAGAACAAAGACATATATAAAGTAAATATTGGATCTAAAGGGAAAAATGGACCCTAATATGATAATAGTTGAGGACTTCAACACCCCTATCTTGGCTTTGGACAGATCATCTAGACAAAAAAAAAAAAATAGATAATTTAAACTGCGTTATAGATCAAATGAACTTTACAGGCATCTGCAGAACATTTTATATACAACTATAGAATATATATTCTCGTTAGCATGTGTACCATTCTTCAGCATAGACCACATGTTAGGCTACAAATAAAGTCTCAACAAATTATTAAAAACTGAAATCATATCAAGTAACTTTTCAGACTACAGTGGAATACAACTAGAAATCAATAACAAATGAAACTTTGGAAACTGTTCAAATATGTGGAAATTAAACAACTTTCTGAATAACCAATGGGCCAAAGAAGAAATTAAGTGGGAAATCAAAAAATTCCTTGAGACAAATGAAAATAGAAACACAAAATACCAAAAACCCATGGGATACTACAAAAGCGGTACTAAGTGGGAAGTTTATTGCAATAATCGCTTAAATAAAAAAAGTAGAAAGATTTCAAATAAAACATCTAATGTTTTACTTCAAGAAACTAAAAAAAGAAAGAATAATCAATCTAAAAATTATTAGACAAAAAGAATAATAAACATTAGAGCAGAACGAAATGAAAAAGAGACTGAAAAAAATTATACCAAAGATCAACAAAACAAAAAAGATGTTATTTAAAAAAGATAAAAATACTGACAAAACATTAGCTAGACTAAGAAAAAGAGAAAGTAGACCCAAATAAGAAAAAGTAGACCCAAAAAACAAGATATTACAATGGACACCACAGAAATACAAGGAATCCTTAGAGTTTATAATGAATAATCACACGCCAACAAACTGGAAAATATGGAGAAAATAAATAAATTTCTGGACACAAACTACCTATCAAAACTGAACCAAGAAGAAATAGAAAACCTGAGTAGACCATTAATGAGTAACAAGTTTGAATCCGTAGTCAGCAGTCTCCCAGCAAAGAAAAGCTTAATAATGAATGGCTTCATTGCTGAATTCTACCAAACTTTTTTTTTTAATTACTACCAATTATCCTCAAACTATTACAAAAACTTGAAGCCGAAGGGAGAGTATTCTCCCAAATTCATTCTATGAGGCCAGCATCACCCTGATACCAAAATCAGACAAGGACAGAACAAAAAAAAAGAAAGCTACAGATCAATATCTCTGATGAACATAGATGCAAAATTTTCAACAAAATACTACAAGACAGAATTCAACAGTACATCAAAAAGATTACACATCATGATCAAGTGGGATTTATCTTAGGGATGTAAAGATAGTTCAACATACACAAATCAATAAATGAGATGTACCACATCAACAAAATAAAGCAAAAAAATCATATGATCGTCCCAACACATGCAGAAAAAGCATTTGATAAGATTCAACATCGCTTTATAATGAAAACTCTCAACAAATTAAGCATAGAAGGAAAGTATCTTATTATGGATTGAATTGTGTCCCCCCAAAACTTTAATGTGTTGGAGGCTTAACCCCCACGGTGACAGTGTTAAGAGGGTGGGAACTCCTACTATGGTAATTGAAAGGTGAAGCCTTGAAGCTGCATGGCTACTTGCAACAGCCTATGCTGAGTTATGGCAGAGAAAGGCATGACATAAAGCTAAAATGTATAATTAAAAGGGAAACAGAATGCAAAGGTTTGGAAAACTTGCAACCCGGCCATATGGTAAAGAAGCAGAGAGCATTTTCAAGAGAAAAATGTAATGGTGCTAAGATTAGTCCAAAAGAAAGGAATTATAAAGAGAAAGGAAAAAGGCCCTGAAGGCATTGCAGAAGCCTCTGAGGCCGACCTTTCCATTACAGGTCCAGAAGCCCAGGGAGACAAAACGGTCTTGAGGAAATGGGCTTGCTGCCCAGGACTGCCTTGGGATACTGTTCCCCACATCAGCACCCCATCTGCTTTGGTTGCTCCAGCCATGGCTAAATTGATCCCAGGTGTGGTTGATCTGCAGCTTTGGAAAATGCAAGCTAGAAGCCTTGGTGGCATCTACATAGTGTTAGGTCTGCAGGTTTGCAGAATACTAGAGCTGCGGAGGCTTAGGAGCCTCCATCCCAATTTGAAAGGATGTATGGAAAAGTCTGGGGACCCAGGAAGATATATATCACAGGGACAGAGTCACTGCCCAGAGCCCTCACTCGAGCAATGCCAAGTGGAAACGTGGGGCTGGAGTTGCAGCAGAGAAACCCCAACAGTACCACACCTACTGGAGCCATGACAGTGGAACTGCCATGGAAACCCCAGCCTGCAAAAGCTAAAACACCACCTGAGACCAAGAAAGCCAGAGAAGTGGAGCTGCCTGAGGACTTGTGGACCCAATACCTGCACCAGCATGAAAAAGATGCCAAACATGGAGTCAAGGTACATGATTCACCAGCTTTGACATTTAATGCCTGCCCTGCTGGGTCTTGGACTTATTTAGGACCTGTTACCCCTTTCTTTAGACCTACCTCTCCCTTTTTGAATAGGAATATGAAACTCGTGGTTCTCCCAATGTTGTATCTTGGAAGTAGATAACTTATTTTGATTTCACAGATGGGACTTTGGACTTTTGATCTCTGAGTTGAAACAATTTAAGACTTTGGGGACAAAATGAGTGTTTTGGTATGTGAAAAGGACATGAGATTTGGGGGGCCAGGCACAGAATATTATAGATTAAATTGTGTCCCCCACAAAATTTAATGTGTTGGTGGATTGGTCCCAACTGTGACAGTGTTAGGAATGTGAGAAGTCCTATTATGGTAATGGAAAGTGGGGCCTTGAGAAGGTTATTGGATTGTATGACCATGCCTTAGTGAATGTATTTATAGTGATGGTCAGGGGCATGGTTCAGAGGGTTTTAAAGGGACAGCATATGAAGAGTCTCTCTCTCTCTGCTCTGACATTTTCTGCCATATGAAATCCCTGGGTCACTGTCACCACCACAAAGGCCCTTGCCAGATGTGTTCCCTGGAGTTTGGATTTCCCAGCTTTTGAAACTGTAAGCAACAAATTTCATTTTCTTATAAATCACCCAGTTCCAGGTAATTTTGTTATAAGTAACAGAAACCAACTAATATATATCTCAACACAATAAAGGCCATATATGACAAATCTACACCTAACATCACCCTGAATGGGGAAAAATTAAAACTTTTCCTCAAATAATCAAACAAGACAAAGATGCCCACTCTCACCACTCATTTAACATGGCATTGGAAGGTCTAGTCAGAACAATTAGGCAAGAGAAATAAAGGATAACCAGACTAGAAAAGAAGTCAAATTGTCCCTGTTTGCAGATGACATGACCTTATATAGAGAAAAACCTAAAGATACACCCCCCACACACACACAAGAAAGAGAGAAAGAGAGAGAGAGAGAGAACCTCTTAGAGCCGATAAAAAAATTAGGTGAAGTTGCAGGTTGCAGGATGCAAAATAAATATACAAAAATTAGTAGAATTTCTATGCACCAACAATGAACTAGCAGGAAAAGAAATCAAGAAAGCAATCCATTTATAATAGCTACCAAAAAAAAAAAAAAACCTACAAATAAATTTAACCAAGGAGGTGAAAGATATCTACAATGAAAACTACAAAACACTGATGAAAGAAATTAAGGAAGATACGAAAAATTAAGACATTTCATATTCATGGATTGGAAGAATTAGTTTTGTCAAAAGGACCACATTATCCAAAGCAATCTATAAATTCAATGCAATCCCTATCAAAATATCAATGGCATTCTTCACAGAACTAGAAAAATGAATCCTAAAATTCACATGGAACCACAAAAGATCCCAAATAACCAAAACAATCCTGAGGACAAATAATAAAACTAGAGACATTACACTACCTGACTTTATATACTACAAGGCTATTGTAACCAAAATTGCATCGTATTGACATAAAAACAAATGCATGGACCAATGGAATTGAGTAGACAACTCAGAAATAAATCTACGTATTTACAGCCAACTGATCATTGACAAAGGTAACAAGAACATTGGGGAAAGGGTAGCCTCCTCAATAAATGATGCTAAGAAAACTGGATATCCATATGCAGAAGAATGAGACTAAACTCCTGTCTCTCACCATTTATCAAAATCGGCTAAAAATGGATTAAAAACTTAAATGTAAGACCTGAAACTATGAAAGTACTAGAAGTAAACAGGGGAAACACTACAAGACACTGGTCTGGGCAAAAATTTTATGGAGAACACATCTAAAGCACAGGAAACAAAGGCAATAATAGACAAATGGGATTAAGTCAAACTGAAAAGCTTCTGAACAGCAGAGGAAGCAATCAACAGAATGAAGAGGCAACCAGCAGAATGGGAGAAAATATTCACAAACTATTCATTAGAAAAGAGATTAATATCCAGAATGTACAAGGAACTTAAACAACTCAACAGCAAAATACAACTAATTTGATTAGAAAATGGGCAAATGACCTGAATAGACATTTCTCAATATAAGACATACAAATGGCCAACAGATATATATGAAAAAATGCTCAACATTACTAATCATTGGAGAAATGCAAATCAAAACCACAGTGAAATAACATTTCACCCCTGTTATAATGGCTATCATCAGAAAGACAGAAAAAAACAAATGCTGGCAAGGATGTGGAGAAAGGGGCAGTATTATACGCTGTTGGTGGAAACACAAATTAGTCCAGCCGTTATGGAAAACTGTTTGATGGTTCTTCAAAAAGCGAAAGGTAGAAGTACCATATGATCCAGCAATCCCACTGCTGAGTATTCAACTGAGAAGAAGGAAATTAACATACCTGAGAGATACCTGCACCCCCATTTTTATCGCAGCAGTATTCACAGTAGCCAAGATATTGCATCAACCTAGGTATCCATTGACAGATGAATGGATAAAGAAATTGTAGTATATATACACAATGAAGTACTGCTCAGCCATGAAAAAGAAAAATCCTATCATTTGTGGCAACATGGATAAGCCTGGAAGATATTATGTCAAGTGAATTAAGTCAGGCAGAGAAAAATAAATACCACATGTTCTCACTCACATGTGGGAACTAAAAAAAAGAGAAAAGTTGTACTTTTAGAAGTAGAGAGTAGAAGCATGGTTACTGGAGGATAAAAAGGGGAGGGGAAAGGAAGGATAGTTGAGGTTAATTAAGGGACACAATTATAGCTAAATAGGAAAAATAAGTTCTAGTGGTATACAGTGGTGCTAGGCATTTATAATTAAAAATAATTTGTTGTATGTTTTCCAGTGGCTAGAAGAAAGGAACTTAAATATTCCCATCACAAAGAAACAATAAATTTTTGTGGTGATGAATTTGCTAACCACCCTGATTTGATCACTACACTTGTATATATATAGTAAAATATAGCTCCGTATCCATAAATATGTGAAATCAAGATACTTCAATAAAAAAATAGAATTAATTCATCAAACATTGCCTTTTAATTAACTTTTAATTTAACCAATCAGATAAATTAAAATTTGGGATAAAATGTCCTCAGAAATAGTAAACTTTCTGTTGACTTTCCTGAATTCAAGATAAAGATACAAGGGTGCTTCAAAAAGTTTGTGGAAGGGCCGACCCCATGGCGCACTTGGGAGAGTGCAGCAGTGCTCCCGCCGCAGTGCTCCCGCCGCAGTGCTCCCACCGCGGATTCGGATCCTATATAAGGATGGCCGGTGCACTCACTGGCTGAGCGCGGTGCGGCCGGTCACAAAAATGACAAAAAAAAAAAAAAAAAAAAACTTTGTGGAAAAATTGAATTAAAAGAGAGTACAAATCTCATGAACTTTTTAAAGTATCCTCATATAATACTAGACATAAACTATTAGTGGTCTCACATTTTTCAACCTTACCACATAAAACCTTTCCCATGAATAAGTAATAAGGAACCTATTTCTTTTCACTTTTTTTTAAACTAACAAGTAAAAAAGATACATATTTATAATATACAATATGATGTTTTGACATATGTATACATTTTAGAATGGCTAAATCAAGCTATTTAGCATATGTATTACCTCACATAGAGTAATCCCCCCTTACCTATAGGACATACATTTCAAGACCTCTAAGGGATGTCTGGAATCTTGGATAGTACCAAACCTAGTTGCTGTCAATCAGAACACATTTCTGTTCATGTCTTTCACCCACAGACTTAATGCATTTTCCATCTTAACTAAGCACTTATCACACTGTGACCATAATTTCTGCAGTTTGAGGTGCTACAGCAAAACTAGCACAAATTTCTTCTTCCTTCTTTACAATTTCACAAATAGAAAATTCATTCTTACTGTAGATCTTAGCAATTTTTTTCATTCCTTATTAAGCCAGGAACTTTCATCTTTTCCCTTAAAAGAAGCACTTTATAGCTTCTCTTTGGCATATTTGAATTGCCAGCAGCACTACTTTTGTGCTTTGAGGCCACTATTAAGAAAAATAAAGGTTACTTGAACACAAGTACTGTGATACTGCAGCAATGAATCTGATAACCAGATCAATGGCTACTAAGTGGCTAATGATCAGACAACATATACAATACAGATATGCTGAACAACGTGATGATTCACATCCCAGACAGGACAGAATGAAATTTTATCATACTACTCAGAATGCCCTAAAATTTAAAATTCATGAATTATTTATTTCTGGAATTTCCCATTTAATTTCTGGGGGCTTTCAGTAACCATGGGTAACTGAAACTGGAGAGCAAAACCTTGAATAATGGGAGACTACTGTATTTATTTATTTATTTATTTATTTATTTACTTATTTATTTTATTTTGTGTGTGTGTGATGAGAGCCAATTCTGCATCTTCTTGGTGAACTAAAATTAAAAGATGACATGCTCATGACTTTTGAGTTTACTCAGACATTAATTCTATTCAAATGATTTAAAATTTATTTACTGATTAACATGGCAAGCATTATATTGAATGTCGATGAAACAAAGATAACTGAGAAAAGGATCCTCAAGGTATTCACGCAGGTTTGTGATCTTTGAGAGAAAGGAAAATAAGAGTGAATGCCACATACACTCCAGTTTTCAGCTGCTGGGGAGGTCATTTTCAAACCATGGTACAAAGAAGTAAAGCCCAAACAAAGGGCAAAATTCTCACTTAGCAGAAGAAACAGAGATCTAAATAGTAGGCTGCTAAGACAGCTGTAATTTGTGAGCAAGGAATTGCAAAAGAAGGAACAGCCAAAGACTAGCCACCAAAAATCTGGATACGTTTCTTTAGGTGATTGACCAAATATATTTCACATGTCTAGGTTAAGACTCCATGAAGCATGGCAGAGGTTAAGTACAGAAAGGGTGTAAGTAGAATGGATTCTGGAGCTTGCACAAGTCTGGGAAACATTGGAGTTCTGACCAGCAACAGTGGAGAAATCTCAGGGAACATCCAAACATTCAGTTGAAAACCCAGAATGACTATACCTTAGGAACAGAACTACTCTAGACCCTTCCTAACAAAGCCTTAAACCAAAACTTGAGAGGATCAAGCTGCTCTGTCAGCAAGATAACTGCCTTCTAGACCAAAGCTTAACATGTTTTTAAAAACACAACAAAATAATGTATCAAGCTTTGTGCCAACAAATGACAAAAATTATTTATCATGCAAAGAAGCAGAAAAATACATGTAAAACCAGGAGGAAAAAACAGTCAATGGAAATAGGCCAAGAGATCATATGCTGGAATCAACACACAAAAAGTTTAAAATAACTCTTACAAATATGTCCAAGGATTTTTAAATGAAAAGATGGATATAATAAATGAACAGATGGACAATATCAACACAGAAATAAAAATTTTTAAATATTTAAATTTTAGATTGAAAAATATCATATCTAACATGAAAAATTACTAAATTGGCTCGATAGAAGATTGGACATTGAAGAAATAACATTCAGTAAACTAGAAGGCAAGACAATAAACTGAAGCATGCATATGCATAAAAACTGAGAAAAAAAGCAACAGATAGGAATTGACTAGTGGGATCATATTAAGTGGTCTAACACACATGTAATTGAAGTTACAAAAGAAGGAGAGAGAAAGATTTGACCACAAAATAAATGTAAATAAATAGTCACTAACATTTTTTGTAAATTTGATTTAAAAAAAGAAAAAGAAAAAACACTTGGATATAGAAACCTTCACAAACCTCAAGCGGGAAACACAAATAAAACCACATGTAGGTATATTACAATAAAACTGATAAATGCCAAAAGCAAAGGCAAACTCCTGGAAGCACTACGTACAGGGTGCCAATTATAAAAATGACTGCTGACTTCTTGTCAGAAACAGTGCAAGCTAAAATATAAATAAATGACATTTTTTTTAATTGAAACATAATTGATTGAACATATCTGTCAGGTACAGTGTTGAATATCAATACCTGTGTGCAATATGTAATGTTCAAATCAGGATAATTACTATATTCAACATGACACAAAGTAATCATTTTTTGTGGTGCTTTACCAATTTCTCACTAACCCCCTCCCTTCCCCCATCCCACCTCTGGTGGCCTCAGTTCTCTTCTCTCCTTTTGAAAGTTCAGTGAATTATGGTGATTGTTATATCTTTCTTTCTTTTTTAAAAAAATTATTTGTTTATTATTTTAGCTCCCACTTATGAGGGAGGACATGAGGTATTTCTCTTCCTGTGCCTGGCTTATTTCACTTGACATAATTTTCTCATCTATGTTGCTGCAAATGGCAGAATTCCATTCTTTTTTATGGCAGAGTAGAAGTCCATTGTGTATATTTACCATATTTTCCTTATCCAGTTGTCCATCAATGGACATTTAGGTTGGTTCCAACTCTTGGCTATTGGAAATAGAGCTGTGATAAACATGGGAGTGCAGATATCCCTTTGACATGATGATTTCCATTCCTTTCTGTATACCTAGCAGTGGGATTGCTGGATCATATGGCAGTTCTATCTGAAGTTGTCTGAGAAACCTCCATACTGTTTTCCATAATGGCTGTACTAATTTACAGTCCCACTAACAATGTAGGAGGGTTCCCATTTCCCTGCATCCTCACCAGCATTTGTTCTTCTGTCTTTTTTATAATGGCCAGTCTAACTGTGGTGAGATGACATCTCAATGTGGTTTTGATGTGTATTTCCCTGATTTTTAGTGATGTTGAGCATTTTTTCATATGTCTGCTGGCCATTTGCATATCTTCCTTTGAGAAATGCCTATGTAGTTTATTTGCCCATTTTTAAATTGGGTTACTTGTTTTTTTTACTGTTAAGTTGTTTGAGTTCCTTATATATTCTAGATATTGTCAGATGCATAGTTTGCAAATATTTTTCCCATTCTGTAGGTTGTGGAATGACATCTTTAAAGCATGACAACAGAAGAAAAAAAAGTCCAGCCACAATTCTATGAAACACTAATGTGTCTTTCAAAAATGAGTAGAAAATGAAGAGATTTTCAGATAAGCAAAAGCTGAGAGAATTTATCATCAGCAGAACTATACAACAAATAAATGTTTAAGGAGTTCTTTAGGCTGAATGGAAATGCTATAAGACGAAACTAGCAACTTCATGAAGAAATGAGGACTACTAGATATAGTAAATATGTGGATAGACATAAAAGACTTTTTTGCAGGTTAATTCCTTTAAAATGCAATTGACTGTTTAAAGCAAAAGTAATAAAAATGTATCGTTAAGTTTATAACATGTAGAAATAGAAAATAGGACAACAACAGCACAAAGGATGGAAAGGTTTAAATGTAAATACACTCACTGACATTATTATATATTAACAGGTTTAATGTTAATTCAAGGTTAACTGGGATAAATTACACATGCAC
Organism: Cynocephalus volans; assembly: GCF_027409185.1. NCBI lineage: Eukaryota > Metazoa > Chordata > Mammalia > Dermoptera > Cynocephalidae > Cynocephalus > Cynocephalus volans. The sequence goes on along the minus strand of NC_084467.1, from coordinate 121,051,145 downwards.
ATTGTATCACCTAACATGACAAATGAAAATAACTAAATAAAATACAGTATGGCTAAAAAGCCAATTAAAGAAATACAATTGAATATTTAAAAAACATAGTCATCCAAAGAAAAGGGATTAAAAAAAATGACAGATGCAACAAGTAGAGCACAAAGAGCATTCTTATGAACTTAAAGCTAACCATATCAATAATTACATTAAATTCAATGCATTGAACACTATAAAATGCAGAGACTGTCATATTTTAAGAGGCAAAGCAGGACCTACTATATCCTGTTTTCAAGAGGCTCATTTTGAATATAAAGACACAGATAGGTTGAAATGAACAGATGAAAAAAGATGTACCACATAATAATAAGAATGCTGAAATGGCTATTTTAATAACACAGAAGAGGATATTAACACAAAAGTGTTACTGGTGATAAAGAGAAATAGTAATAATAAAAGGGTCAATTCATCAAGAAGACAAAATGATATTTAATATTGATGTATTTAATAACAGATTTTCAAAATATATGATGCAAAAGCTAACAGAATTAAGAAAGAAAAATCCAAATCCACAAATGTAATTGGAGCTTTTAACACTCCTCTACCAATAATTGATTAAAAAAAAAAAAAAAAAAAAAAAGACTAAAACCTAAGGAAGAATATCAGGATTTGAACAGCATTATCAAGCGACTCAATCTAATTTTCATTTATAAAATACTACAAACAACAACTTTTGAATGCACAATTTTTTCAAGCATATATGAAACATTCAAAATAAACAAAATGCTGTGCCCTAAAACAAGTCTCAATAAACTTAAAGGATTTAAACCAAATATGCTCTCTGACAAAAATGGAAATAAACTAAATATCATTAACAACAGATATCTTTAAAATCTTCAGTTTTAGAAAATTAAGCATTATACTTCAAAATAATTCATGAGTCAAAGAAGATATCCCAAAGAAAATTAGAAAATGTTTCAAAATGAATGATATTAAAAACAAAACATATCAACAGGTATAAAATACTTCTAAAATAGTGCTTAAAAGAAAATTGATAGCTTTAAATGCTTATATTAGATAAAAAGATAAATTTTAAATCAGTGATCTAATAAGCTTCATTCTTAAAAATATTTTAAAAAGAACAAATTAAACTCAAACTAAGTACAGGGTAGGAAATAACAAAGAAAAAATTTGAAATCAGTGAAACAGAAAAATGACCAAAAAAAAAGAATAGAGAGAGAAAAAATTAACTAAATTTTAGATGCTTGAAAAAGAATCAATAAAAGGAACTAAATTAAAAACAATCCCTTATTTATCTATTTATTTTTTTTTGGTTGAGACGTAATGCCTTAAACTGCTGCAGTTATTTTGCAACTTTGAGTGAAGCCAGTCTGAAGACAAATCTGACAACAAAAATGGCAACAGAAAGACAGAGAGAACCGGAGAACCTGGGTCCCTGATAATATCATTGAGGCACTGAATTCCCTACTTTAATATATCTTATTAAGTAAAATAATTTATTTGTTTAAGCCATTTTAAGATAAATTTTCTCTTAATTCCTACCTAAAAGGTCCTAACTGATACCGGTGCTTTAACAGAATTATAAACCTGACACAATGGTGACAGAAAATGTGGGATGTGACAGCCTTCCTTGGGTTTGTCCAGAAAGAAGAATAAAAGAAGAGATGACAGGGCTGAATTTGAGCCCACACCACTATTCCATTCATAAGTCAACTCAATGTAGTGTCTTCTACAAACTTAGAGAAACAGTTCATGAGAACTAGGAATTAATATTATTTCTATTACAGACATCACTTATCATATGCTTGCACAGGGATCCTTGCCAGTCTCCAAAGAACAAAGACAAAGTTCAGAGAAGATAAGAAAAAGCAAGGTTCATAAGGGTATTAACCAAGTGTTTCTGATGCCTTGACATCTGGGGCCTTGCGGGCCCCTGAGGGACAACCTCTTGGACTCCCCTGCAAGCAGACCATTCGTGTGCAAAACAACCAATCCAGAGCTCATACACCCAACTGAGTCCTTTGGGCTCTTAGACTTCAGGCCACTGATTCACTGCCCTCACCACCCGAGGGCCACGTAGCAGCTGACTAAGTACAGCTCCTACACCCAAATTATTCAAACTAGCCAATCCTGAACGTGCTCACCCTGGCTCACTCATTCCTTCCCATGGAAACCACAATAAAGGCTCTTGCTCACGTTTTTCCCATATGGCGTCCCATGGTGTGGCCTGTCCCCTCCCCTTGGGAACAGTAACAAACTATCTTTTTAATGGTAGGTGTCTCCTGCTCTCTTGGTCTTATCATACATGAATAATAATAAGACCTAAATTTTAAAGCAGTAAGAAAAGAATAAGTTAGCCTAAAGAGCAGAAGACTAGCAGTTACATCTAATTGATTTCTAAATTATGTCTAAATTACATTTAAATTCCGTAACATCAAATAACATTTATCAAAGGGCCCACATTCTTATTTGTCCCAAACATCACCCCCATCCACCCTGAACCTCATCTCTTTGTGAGACCCCCAAGGCTCGTTGGAATCATAGCTATCACTTAGATGCCCTTCCCTCTTTACTGAGAAAGCTCTGGTTAGAACTAACCATAATTGCCCAGAATGTCTTCATGGGTGTGAGGATTATAGCTTCTATTTCTCTCCTCCTCCTTCAGCTGAGAGGAAGTCTTGATCTACGTGTCCTGTGATTAATTGAAGGAGTGTTATGTCAAGGGTTCCATACTTTTCCCCTGTTGAGGATAAGATTCCTTTTTCCTGTTCTCCTCTACTCCTCACCCCATCCACGGACTGACTCTCTATTCCTACAAAAGTTTCTTATTGACTGAATAAAATCCAAGTTATTTTGTGGTACATCCATCAACCAGTCCTACCAACTAAACTAGTCTCATCAGCCCGTTCTCTCATACCAGCAAATGTACCATGCAGACCCAAACCACTCTCACTCCTCTGTGCGTCGGCATGTTCCTATCCCATTCACCTAAGAAGCCCCCGTTCATCCTCTAGACCTCACCTCATGGTACCTTCTCCATGAAACCTGTGACTGTCTCTCCCATGCTTCCATGGCCTCCTGGGCATGCCTCCTCTGTAGCTACTGTCACTTGTGTTATAGGTGTGTACTCACATGTCAGCATCCTGAGGGCAGAAACAGTGCCTTACGGTACAAATTAAGCATGTGCTACAAATTCATTTACTGACTGCACTGACAATAGCAGAGTAAAACCCCGCCATGCCCAGCCGGACTGCTATGTCCACTGCAAAGCTCTTTGCATGCCAAGCTCTTTGCACTCTCCTGGTCACTATATGCTCTGTGGCTTCAGAGAAAAGGTAGAGAGGGTAACTCATTTTAAAAACAGAAAGTAAGCTCTTAGGATCTTGGAATCCAAACCATGGATGACTTGATCTTTGTTACTTAGTGGCTCCTTTGGTGTCACTCAAACAGTAAAAATCTCCTATCCAATTTACATGAGGTATAAACGTGTTTTCACACTTCTGCCTGCTGAAATATTTTCTGTAATGCTAATGGTTAATTACCTGACAATGAATCCCCTCTCCTGGGAGGAGAGAGAGGGATAGTGGGGGAAGGATAGAGGAAATTATTTGGATCACACAGAGCAAGCCAAAGAGACATGTGCTATTCCTTGGGAAATGTTTTCTCCAAAGCTACCCATTCTGTCCCCAACGCCTTCAGTACCTTCACCTCTTACTTATTTTCCCGTCTGTTTCCTTTTTCAAATCACAGAGAATGCCAAATAACCTTCTGGGTTTTTAGGAGATTTCATTGTACTTGGTAATGTATGATTTATGAACATAAATAAAATAAATAGGATTCTGAGAGTATAAATTCTAAGTGGAATATCAATAAATCTCCTCCCTCCAGTGATATCTCTATGATTTTCTCCTTCTTCCCTCCTCCCCACCGCCCTTCCCAGACTGGGAGAATGGTCTGCTCTTTCCACTGGAAGAAATCAGGGGGAGGGGAAGGCAAGTGGGGAGTAGGGGAGAGGTTGTGTGAGCAATGTAACACAAGGCTGCATTGAAATGTAAATTCCTTCAAATTATTAAGCACCAGAGAGCAGCTCTTGCCAGCCCTTTGTTCCTCAGAGCCAGAATGTGTAATCTAGAAGAATAAATATCCAGTCAGATATCAGCCACACAAAGAAATCTGGGCCATACATATTCAGAGTCCCAAGTCCCACAGATACCCCTCTCCCTTATCAGGAAGGTTCTGGTTACAGCACCAATCACTGGTTAGAGGACTTCTAATGGAAGTCAGGATTATAATTATTTTCCGCTTGACCCAACCCCCAGCCCTTAGCCCCCCCACCCCACCCCACCCCCACCACACTCCCAATGCTATCAGCTGTCTAGAAACCTAGACTTCCTTATGGGGGCTTTAAAAAGAAAACCATCTGGTTTGGTCCTTGCCGACTAGCTTTGGTGTTGCATCGGCTGGAGCTTTCTTTTTCAATGGAGAATATTTTCATAACATTTTTGCCTAGAGTTTTGCTGCTCACAGCTTGGGATGAATGACCTTGTGATCTCATTTACATTTTAATTCCCTCTTAGCTTCAGGAACCCACACATCTTCCTAGAAGAGCAAACTATTAACAGTTCTCTCCTTGCCCTTCTTCCCATTTCAAAACAAGACGTTCAGCTCTAAACCCATAAAGGTGGGAATGGCACATTGTACAGTCGTGTGGTCATTGCAGCACAAGTGGTGCCTTAGTAGCTTAGAAGACTTCTCAATCCATTTCACTGTCTCTCAGATGTCTGCCTTTTCTGAATTGTATACTGGAGGCCAGACACTATGGCATTTATTCTTTGCCCTCTCTCTGCTGTTCTTCTTCCCCATCGTGTGCCTAGCAGATAATTGACTGACAGGTTTTGTAAGCCAATGTCATGAATTAAGAGAGACCTTATGCATGTGGCAAAGGCAGGGGTAGCAGCTGCATCTGTTTCAGCATTTGGTGAATGCTGCCTTTTTTTACATCTTGGCCTTTCTTTGTAAATGGGTTTTGCCACAGCAGTGGTTGTTGTGAAAGAATAATCAGCTGATCTTTACCTGTCAACCAGGAGTCTATGCTTCCCCAAGAAACAAAACAGCTTTTTTTTTTTTATCTCATAGCACTTGGTAACTCATATCACTTTTGTTCCAACACTTGTCAAAATCTGGCTTAACACTTGTAGGGTCTCTGGTTTTCCTTCTAGATTGTAATCTCTTTAAGAATATAGACCCTACAGCAGTTATTTTGTTTTACAGTCCTAAGTACAGTCTTAAATCAGGAAAGTGCTCAATAAATGTCTGTTGATTTTAGTTCAACTGAATCTCCTGCCCATCCTCCTTATGACCTGGTGCCCCTTGCCAAAACTGTTATTCTCACCCAAATGCCCAGGAATCTTTAGGCTCTGGAATGGGGTTTTGCTTCAACATGAGTCCTTGTTGGCACCTGATCCTGGCACTTCAGAATGTTCTATTGCCCAAATCTCCCGTCTTTTCCTAACTATCCTGACTTTTAACTACGTTTCCTCCTTAACCATTAGGATTTATTTCCCTTAGAATGCTGCCAAATTTATGTCCCATTGCTTGCCTTGACATTATATATATTGCAAGCATAGTCCAGCCTTATCTTTTCTGCTTGCTTTTCAGTCAGCTATTTTGCCATGTAAATGCTCCTGGGCATGACCCATCCACTGGTATAGGTGCTGATAGGCCTGGCTAACACTCTCTTCAGTCTCAGCCTATTTCCAGTCAACAAAATCCAGTCACTATTAATCCTGCTGCTGACACAATACCAAGTATATGACACAAATCAACAAAGAAAAGCAAGATGTGCCCTCACATTTTCCCCACTTTACAACAAAACTAAGTTCAATTAAATGCACCTGACCTTTAGCAAACAGGCCTAGAGTTCTGCTAAAGGCATCCTTTTGTGAAAGAAATCTTTTAATACAGTATTGATTGATGACTAGATCAAGAACTACCGACTCCTAGATCTGAACCCAGATGACATCGGACATATAATGTAAATTACCAAAGGTGGGATTTGTTGAATGGCTCTTCTCTCCAGGACAATGTTTTTAATATGCAGGCTTTGAATCCTGCAGTTTACACAATACCCTGGAAAACATTTGCAAATAATAATAATAGTAACAATAACCCTACTAAAACAGACTTACAATTAGTTTCTTAGAGTAAAATCAGAGGCTTCCAAGTAGGACAGTGCTTTACTAAAACATCTGACATAGCATGCACTAAATGTATATTTTGTGACTTAATGAACAGGATAATGTACAAATGAATTTAAAGTGAATAAACAAAGGAATGAACAGTAACAGCTAAAGAAAAGGTTTACTTACCTTTGCTGTAAGTGACCATTGATAGAATGTGAGTATATTGAAGAAAAGATATAAAAGGCATGTTTTCTGACCATTGCCTTTGTTTGGCAAAGTCTTCACAGTAATACCCCCTCAGTCCAAATGAATAGATGGAAACTTTGGGAAACAGTACCAGGAATGAGAGAAAACTTCTCCAATAAAAGAATAGAATCATCCCTTTATACATATGTTAGCAAATTTGAATTTGTCTCTTCCGAGTTTGCTTAAAATTAATGCCAACCATGCATTAATTTGGCACATTCTTAAAACTCTTTCACATCTACTACCTCAATTATTCCTTCAACTCCTCTATGAGAATACCATTATCCACATTTCACAGATGGGAGAAACAGAGGTCAGAAACGCTAAGTGAATGCCCAAAACTCCCCATCTAGTGCTTTTTCTAGTTCACCACAGTTATCCCTTAGGTGGGGAACATCTAAACTATAAGTCAAAGACCACAGTTCTGCATATCTTTGCCATGTATTTCTCTTCCTTTTGTTGTTTAAATCAGTGATGAGGGATGTATTAGTTTTCTATTTCTGAGTAACAAACTACCACAAACTTAGGGGCTTAAAACACACCATTTATTATCTCATAGTTCTGTAGGTCAGAAGTACTGTGGGCTCAACTGGGTGATCTGTTCATGGTCTCAAAAGGTGAAAACCAAGGTGTCAGCTAGGCTTGGCTCTTATCTGGAGGCTCTGAGGAAGAATGTCCTTCCAAGCTCATTCAAGTTGTCTGTAGAACTCAGTTCCTTGTGATTATAAGACTAAAGTTTCTGTTTTCTTGCTAGCTGTGAACCCAGGACCACTTTGCTCCTAGAGCTGCTCTCAGATCCTTGCTCCATTGCCACCTCCATGGCAAAGCCAGCAATGGCATGTGGAATCCCTTCTCATGCTGCAAATCTCTCTGACTTCCTCTTCTGCTACCAGACAGAGAAAACCATGCTTTTCCAGGGCTCACATCATTAGGTCAGGCCAGTAAGGTACCCAATCTGTACCTCAAGTTCAACTGATTTAGGACTTTAATTACATCTGCAAAATCCATTCACAGAGGTGCCTAGATTGCTGGGCAATTGGATAACTAGCGGCTGGGAATCTTGGGGTTGGGGAGATCTTGGCCTTCTGCCTTCCATGGGGGTTACGTTAGTCTCTGGCAATAGGAATTCAGGAGAGTCCTTTCTCTAAGTTTTATCTGCTTTTCCGTTAGTTTGATTTTTTGTGGTTCATTTAGAGCACAGGTCCAAGTTAAGCTATACATCTAATATTTTTTGTCAACTTAAAAACACTTGAGTTCTACACCCCCTCCCCATTCTGGCAGCCACAAGGGGGCTCCTCACAGTCCCAGCACAGTCAGACTCAGTCCCAGCCTGCCCTGCACCTGCCAACCAGGAAAATCCAGTGACTCACTTCTGCTCACATGCACCCCTGGCTGGAAATGGCTGACTCAGTGGTGATGGCTCCTGGGATGGGACTCAGGCATGCTTCTTGTGGAGCTTTGTGCTGACAGTGGAGGCAGGCAGTATCACTGGTGGGGACAGCTGGGAAGGCAATGACAAGGATATCAAGGATAACTGGGGTAACAATGATGATGTAAAAAAAAAAGAGAGAGAGAAGTAAAACCAGAAGTAAAAGTTTCAGAAAAGAAAAAAAGAAGAAGAAAGAAAAACAAAGAGAAAGTACAGCAACCTGAAAAAAGACATGAAGAAATTAAAAAGATGTTTGAAGAACTTAAAATACTAACATCAAAGAATAATTAGCAGATAAACTAGCACTAGTCTCTGGAAGTTACAGAAGAGTCAGACTTCAAATTTGCCAAAGAAACTTTTAGTGTTAATAATACAGCTTATGGAATCAATACTCTGAACCTATTTTGAAGAGATGACTTCCCAGACTTTGAAAAGTTACTATAAGGTGAGATTGCACAATATGAAAAGTTACAGTATTATGCAAGTTTGAGGGAATCCTTGGAAGATGTGTGTTTTAATTTGGAAGCTGAGGACGTGAAAAAAAATCACCAACTCTTTGCAGTGACAAACCAAAGCAAGAGAAGCAAAAAAGATGGAAGAAATATTTCCTAGAGGGAGATTAAAGGCCACCTTGAAAGACATTTTAATTTTCTCCTTGTGTTTTCTTTGTGTTGCCCACAAATGAACATTTGTGTTCCCCCAAATCCATATGTTGAAACCCTAACCCCAGTACGATGATTTTACGAGGTGGGAGCTTTGGGCTTCATGAGGTGATATGAGGTAGGACCTCATCTAAGTATGTATAGAGATCATGAGGGTGGAGCAGCAATGATGGAATTAATGTTCCTATAAGAAGAGAAAGAGACTATAGTTCACTCTTCTCTGTCCCACAAGTGGGAAACAGCAAGAAGGTGGCCATCTGCCAGCCAGGAAGAGGGCCCTCACCAGACATTAAATCCGTTAGCACTTTTATCTTGGACTTCCCGGTCTCCAGTATTGTTTGCTATTTAAGCCACCCAGTGTATGGTGTTTTGTTACAGCAGCCCAAGCAGACTAAGACAATCACAATCCCATCAACACATAGCACAACCTCCTTTTCTTTCAGTTCTGCCAAATGCTACAATCAGAAGTGCAGAATCTGTGTTTGTGCTGGCTATTTAACCTCTGGACAATTAGGAGCTAATGTGAGAATGAGGGAATTGGATTTTTGAGCTGCCAAGGGGTTAAGATCTAGAAGCTCAGTTGCTACTAAATCATATTTTTTAAAAAATCCTAATAATATTGTCGTCATTGGTATCTGATTCCACAGCAGCAGTGTCACTAAATTGGAAACAAAGATAACAATATGACCAAAATCATGTAGAATTTACTAGTGTTACTAAAACCCCAAAGATCTGTTTGCTCACCACTCAGTAGCCAATAATTGAGAGGCAAGAGTTGGTGTAAGGAAAGGTAGCCTTTAAACAGGAAGCCAGCAGCCTGGGGAAATGGCCGACTCATGTCTCAAAGACCATCTCTGCTTTTCCCAGACTTGCCAAAAGGTTTTATAGGGACAGGTGGTAGGGGGCTGATTCATGGTGATCTAAGCAGGGACGTTCAGGCATAATCATAAAATTGCAGATAAACGTCAAAGAACTTCTCAGGTGGGAGCTGATTCATGGAGACCTCCATGAAGTCAAGTTACAGATTCAGTTCCTGTTAACCTCAGAAACATCTAGTTAGTAAGCTAGTAAAGAATGGTCACCTGGGTTAATAATTTCTTCTATAATTACTCTGTGTATAGTGTGAGCAAAAGTCCTTATGTTCTAGCAATCATGTGAACAAGAATCATTGTATTCTAATGTCCAGCTGCAAGCTATGCAGTTCAGGTTGCAAGAGTAAGAAAAAAACTTTTTAATTTAGAAGTTTAAAAAGATGGAGTCACTTCTGTTCAGCTTGTTAACACTAGCACCGTTCAGTAATACAGCCTTAACCACACCTCTTTGAACTACTTCATGACTTGTCAAGGAAAGTACCTAGTGGTGTGCACTTAGTTTTAGAATTCCTTTGTCTGAAAATTGAGCTTGAGGATTTAAAAAAACAGACTGTAAAGATGACTGCTTATTTCAGAGTGAAGTTACTGCTGCTGAAAAGCCGCTAGTTTGATACTTAAAAATTAAATGACCCAAACTCTCCAACTTCAAAACTGAAGAAGATAAACCATTACTGCATTACAAGTTGTGGAATGTCTTGACTGTCTAGTTTGTATTTATCAGAATGTCTCTACTGATGGAGCACTTCAGATGGGAAGAGAAACTTTGTATCTCTTTTTTTGCCTGATCTAAGTGTCAGAGAAACAAAATTTCCTTCGTGCTCCTAGACCATGAGGGGAGGACTTCACCTGGGTTTTGGTATTTTCTTTCCCTTATAAAATGTGCTCAGCAAACTGTACCGGTTAACAACAATTTGGTAAATTGTTATGTTAATAATTATGACATTTTCAATGTCTCATACAGCAACTAATTGAATAAAGTTACTATTGTGAGGACTTAGAAAGAATACTTTGTAACAAAAAGTTTGAATATACATATATATATTTGATTTTTTTCCTAAAAAACTAGTTACATGGTAATAAAACCAGTGAGATTTGTGGTTTTGAGTACCACATGAACCATCTACCACACATGAAATAATTTAAGTGTAGCTAGCCTAAATAAAGTCGGCTACCTTGTGGCCAATTTTCACACAGTATTATTAATAATAATAATAAAAGGACCTTGAAAAGTGGTTGTTTTAAGACTTAAAGAAGTCCCAAAGGGATAATTACACTGTGTAGCTCTCAACCAACATCTTAAAGATTTTCTCCACTCATCTTCTCTTTACACCAGCAGGGCTGCTATCTTAGGACAACCTATTCTGCTGTTATTACCAACCCTTTATTTGTTACTCTCAAATTTTCCCCCAAGTTTCCTCCCAATAGTCCAGCCCTCCCTTACTAATTATATTTTCTTCCCTCTTTTTTTTCTCTCTCTAGTTTAGTGCTTTATTAGTTAGAGAAATTTAACCTCCAAACTTTTTAAAATTCTTCCTTTGACCCACTATCCTGATGAGCACAATATATCCTAGACCGTAAACATAAGTTAATATGGAGTGCAGTGCTTCATAGAAACCTAGCGATACAAAAGCAGCTCACATGTTAAATAAATACATCACCAACTGGATACAGATTAATATGAGTTCTCCAGTATTGTTCTTTTTTTCTTACAGTAATTTAGGTTCTTCCTCTTTTTCTGTCTCCTGAAAATCAAGCCTTGGTGTATTTTGTATCTTGGGATTTTCTTTTTCTTTTCTGTTGACAAACTTGCAACTATATGAGTAAAGTCTGGTTATTGATAAATTGTTCATTTGCACGAGCTATTAGCTGTACCAATAGCTGACCAGGAAATATCTAATTTATCCTTGACAAATTCATTTATTAAGAACAACTTAGGAGGAAAAAGGGGAATACAAGCTAGGAAAAAGAACAAGGTTTATTCCCAATGAAAATACGAGAGGCACAATTGCCCTTAAGCTTAAAGATATTTTATCTGTGGGTTCCAACATCCTCTCGAAATTATCCTACAGTTCTTCTAGTTTATGTAGTGGTGAGGCACAGACAGATTACCTTTTGCTTACAGTCATACCAAATACTAACAGTGAAATAAAAGAGTGGAATGGATACCTTTGTATAGAAGTTTGGAGTCTTACATAAACCCTCATTCCCAGGCAGAGGGATTTAGAGTTAGGTGAAGGGAAGGAAGAGAGGGAGGAAGGGGAAGACATGGGTGTGAAAAGACTCCTACTGTAGTGGCAGTCCCCGTCATATATATACACAGAGCTGCTTTTCCCACCCCTGGTGTTCACGTTGCAACAACTTAAACATCTGGGACCTGCAGAGAGACCCATAGCAAAAGGGTCAGAACTTGTTCATTTATGCAGACTTTATAAAAAGACCTATGAGTTGAAGAATGGAAATAAAAGCCAAGAGAAGATACACTGCATGTGATCTGTGCACTTTTAAGTCAAATGGACATGAATTCAAAACACATTCCCCCTACTTCTCCTGCTTTGGTCCCCAATTTAACTATTCTGAGTTTTAGTTTCTTATTTATAAAATAAAGAAAATAATGTGTTCAAAGAGAGACATGATTCCCCTCTCACATTTTTCTCTCTCACCTCTGGAAAGAAGTTAGGCCATCAGAGATAGTGATATTAGCAAAGGAAACATTTTGTTCTCACGTTTGTTTGTTGCTTGGGGCTTTGGTTTAGCAGCTGGTTCATTCTGAGGACTTTAAAGTGCCAAGCTAAATCCACAGAGGACAGAAGAATCAAAAGGTTAAAAGTCCTTCATGCGCCCTTCTGGATGATGTGAGAAACGAGGCTCCATTGCTCTGACCTAAAAGCACTGAGCCAGGATGAGGCCAGGATCTTTTGGTGATGGAAAAGACTGTGGGTTGAAATATCTGAAGAACTTTGGGCAGGAAAAGAGAGGGAAAGAGAACTGAGACAGAAGGCAATAAATGCTGGAAGGCAAAATGGAGGGGTCACTGACACCTGTCCCATGGACTCCTGAAAAATCTATCGATATATATTTATTAAGTATATATTATATGTGTGTAATATATATACTCACATGCACTTAGAAAAAAGTTGTCTTTAAATAAAATGGTGGTTATTACATTCTATCATTTTTATTACAATGGGAGTTAATATTTACAAATGACAAGGGTCCTCAGAGATGGTCAGGTCCATGTTGCCACTCATGTGATTGTCATTAGCTTTCCCACTCCATCCCCCTGTCTTCCCTCCCTCATAGTTAATCTGCAATAGGGAATGTATGATCTACCGCTTATATATTCAGAACCTGGAAGCCAACCCATAGGGTTTTATATAGCTGCTTCTGGGACTTCTCTTATGTGAAATCATTTTTTTCTTGGGCTATCCTACTTGAGATACTGATCTTACATTTTTCAGTCGAGACAGATAGTTAGCTCTTATTAACTCTCCTTTCCATTTTGGATTTTTATGATTGAAACACAATCAAACCCAGAGTGAGTCCTTAGTCCATCAAACTGTCAACAACACCTCCACAAGACCTGGAAACAGAAGATAGTATGCCAGGAGTGATATGTAAAAAGAAGGTCTCTCTTTTATTGGGACCAGCTGGCACAGTTTGCTGGAACACTTTAACCATGTGGCCAGCCGAGCATTCACTCGGATAAATGAGAACCAGCACGGATGTGGGTACACGCAGGAGATCACCGCTCCCCACCAAAATCATTCCAGCTTTCCATCCAGTGGCTTTCTTCATAACTTTTTCTTTTTTCTCTAATTTCAACCACATGTCTTTCCAGGTTGGGAGCTTCCTATCGCCCTACAATATCTACATTTTGGCGGGAACCCCAAGGCCTTGGGAGGTAAGAGATTTCAGGATACTGATTCTCTCTTATCACATTGTTCTGCTTTCTGACCACTACCATTTTCTTTTCTTACCCCCCACCCCAGTACCCACATACCACGGGCCTGCCTCCTTCTACTACAGTGAGAGAGAAGCAGAAAGGTCTGTATTTTCTGTGCCCATCACACCATTAACCAGAGGGCCAAGCAAGGTACCCCATACACACCCAAGACTTATTAGTATAATGTACAAATGACTAATATTTGCTCTATTGTCTCAGTATAGTAATCATCTTCTCTTAAGAAAATGAGTTGTTCCCAAATCCCATACACTGGCTGAATTATATTATTTTGATATAGGAGATGGGTCCCTAGTGTTGGGGCATGACATTTAGAGTAGAGCAAGTCTGTGAAAAGTGAGATATCAAGTTTTGAAAAATAACTCTTTATATTACTTTAGAACAGCACCTGATGATTCTTTTTCTGGAATTTTACTTAATTCCTCTCTCTCCCAACCCACTGTCAACTTTCTGAGATGGCTACCCCTCTATTACCACTGCCACTCTCATCCCTAAAGAAAAATATTTGAGTCTTAAAGATCACAGCCATTGGGTAATACTGTTGTTTTGTTTATTTGACAACAGCAAATATTTATTAAGCATCATCTTTGTGGCAGACACTGACTCTAGGCACTAAGGATTCAGCAGTGGGGGAAAAAAGATAATTTTACTCCTAGAGTATTTAGATTTCAGCGATAGGAAGACAGGCAGTAAACACTGACTATGTAAAACGTATAGTATGTCAAGGGGCGATATAGGGTAGTGGAGACAATAAAATCAGGGAATAGGAAGTTCTATTTTAAATAGAATTTCATTTGACATTTGAAAAGAGACCTGACAGAAGTGAGAGAGTGAGCCACATGGAAACCCAGAGAAAAAGCATCCAAAGCAGAGGAAATGGCAAGTGCAAAGACCCTGAGTCAGGGCCATGCTGATCTTTTGTAGAAGCCATAAAAAGGCCAGTGTGGCTGGCCACTTGATAGGCTATTACAAAATCTTTGGCTTCTATTCTAAGATGGAAAAGCACTAAAATAAGAGGCATAGGATCTGATTTGTGCTTTTAAAAGGATTATTCCGGTGGCTAGCTTGAGAAAAGAGAACAAGAAGACAAGAGTAAAAGCAGCAAGGCCATAAATGATCACCACCTTGAGCCAGAAAGATGGAGATAAAGGCAATGAGCCATGGTTGGAGTCAGAATATGTGCAGGTAGAGTAAGGTAGGAAGTAAACCAATAAATTGGGAGTGTGGCACTCCTGAAGCCGAGTGAAATAGGAGTGTGATCATCTGTTTCAAATGCTGCTGGTAGGGAAAGACAGATGGGGGCTGGGAATGGACTATTGGGCTTCACAACAGCAAGGCCATGAGTGAACTCAGCAAGAGCACTTTGATGAAGAAGCAGAGGCGAAAGTCTGACTGGAGTGGGTGCAAAAGGAGTGCAGTGTGTTGGGAATAGGTAGCATGGGCAAGAATTCCAAGAAGCTGCATTGTCACGGGCAGCAGAGACATGAGACAGCAACTGGAGAAGGGTAGCAGGTCAAGAGGACTAGGAACTTTTTCTTTTTTTCTTTTTTACACATGGGGAAAACCATAGCATGTTTGTATGTGAGTGGGAATCATCTGATAAAGAGGGAAAATGTGTTGCTGCAGGACAGAAAAGGGAGACTTGCTGGAGAGATTCCCTTCAGTAGCAAGAGTCGTAAGAGGGTTGGGCCTTAGAGGAGAGAAGGGAAGGAGCTTCACCGCTTAGGCCAAGTAGCTGAAGATAATACTCAGGATCTAGTCTGCCTGGTGCTCAGCTAAGCATTCAGTCCTCACTTTACTGATTAGCTCAGAGAGAAGACTGTTCATTTTTGCACACAACCTGATCTTACATCTCTGCTCTTTCATTCATTTATGTTTTCAACAGGATTTAATTGAGCATTTCCAGTGTGTGGGTTACAAAACTGAGAATAGAAAAATGAACGAAATATGTCTATTGCCCTGAAGAAAACTACAACCTACCAGGGGACACAGGGTATGGGCCCAAAACACTGTAAACCTAGATGGTATTCTCATATCATAAACTTCATAAAAGAGATACAGCCAAACGTAACAGGAGCTTAGGAGGGGGAAAAAGACTTAACGAGTCAAGTCCGGTTTCTTGGAAAATGTGACATATGTGCTGGTTCTTCTGAGTATGAAGAGAATTTTACCCAACAGAGAATGAGAGGATAGTGCCCCAGGCAGATGTCATGGCATGAGCAAAAGCATTTAGGTGGGAGAACCTGGGGACTGTATGACTGTCCTCTGTGGAACTTATCCTCCATTGTCTGCATCATTTTTTGTCTTGTTTTGTTGTTTCATTGTTGTAGGGGTCAAGATAGACAGACTTGCTTGGGAAATATCTGAGACTACCTAACCATTTATTTTATTTTATTTTTTTTTTTAATTTTATTTTGTCGATATACATTGTGGCTGATTATTGTTCCCCATCACCAAAACCTCCCTCCCTTCTCCCTCCCCCCTCCCCCCCACTACCTAACCATTTATGATGTGAGTTATCCATTATTCAGTAGCCTTCTTCAAACAAGTCTAGTTAATTAAAAAAAAAATCAAGATACATGATCTCTATTCTTTCTAAAGATAGAAACACATCTAAGTGTTGCTAAAGACACAGCACAAATCCAAGATAGAGGTTGGTTTAGGGCCAGAGAATATATTTGTATATTTCTGCCCTTTCTACACACACACACACACACACACACACACACAGTGTATAAGGGCTGGGTGAGACCACTTTTCTTAGTTATTATTTCCTGACGTCATAATGAAGTGTAGAAGGGAAAGAAGGTCCTTTACTTGTGTTTTATTTGAGAAAGAGGAGAGAAGATCCTTTCTGAGTGCATGCCTTCAGCAAACTTTGATGGTCTCCTATGTGACAGGCACCATGCCAGGCTCTAGACGATGCAGTGGCTATGGGTAGGGAGAAGGGGACACAAGCCACTAAAACATTCCTTGATCTCCACAAATGTGTACCAATGGGACAGACTCAGAGCAGGGCAAGGGTAGGTATCTACCACTTCTACACCAAATAAAAGTTTCTGTGTTTTGATAACAGTATCAAGGATGTATAATTTTCAAAGCACGTCCACATGTACTACTCCACCTCCCCTTCGCCCTCTGTGCATTCATTTTCACTCCTGTCCTATCACCTTTCCCAGTCCACGCAGGTGCCCCATGACAGAGCACTTGTCCTTGTCAGGGGTACAGTCTCCAGAGATATGCCAGTAAGAGAAACCTCCACAAGCAAGCAAGAAATTTTACAACAGATTTCAGGTTAATATTTCTAAATGGATTATTCTGTTAAAAATAATACAGCTGAGTGGTAATGACCCAGTGAATGTATCTTCATCAGCTGAATTACAATGAGGAGATCTTTGTCTCTTGTGCTACTTTTGGTTTTGATTTGAAAACTGCACTTTTTGGACTGTTGCAGAACAAATAAAAATGATTACTTATGGGTTACAATACATAGATTAACTTATTAGATCTTGTTTCCAAGGTATATATGTTTCCTTCTGGGAAGGTAGAGGGGCGCTTGCCTCCCACAGTCTTCCTTCCTCACCCCGATGGGCCATCCTCTCCTCATTCCTCCTTGTCCAGAGGTGGAGCAGAGCAGTGACACCTGTCCTGTTCTGTCCTAAAGCAGGAGAGGAGTGTTTCGATGACAGCAGGTGGTGTCTACACTAGCCAGCCCATTCGTAAAGACAGAGCCAACGGACTCCCCACCAGGGTCCAGAAAGGGCTCTGCTCAACCTCCTCACCTTCAACCCGCCTGCTCACATGCAGTACAGGAGACAGTGCTGATTGCAGATGGGCTGCAGGGCTCAACTCCCAAATCACAAGAAATAATAGTAAAGAATGGGTATTAGCTTCATGATTTATAATGTATTGAGAGATGGGTACAGCTGGCATTATCATTTCCATTTTACAGATGGGGACATTGAGGCCGGCAGTGATTAAGTGACTCAAACAAAATTGCCCACAGCCAGTAAGTGATGGAGCGTGCTGGAGCCCAGCTTTTCTGCTTCAGTGTCCAGTGTGCTCTTCAAAGCAGTGTTGCCTCTACAAAGCAGTTCTGAGCAGACACTTGTCTAAGGATATGTTTGTATGTTTTACAAAGAATCCAAAAAGAGTAATGTTCTTGGTTATGCATAGTCTTTTCCTCCTATCTTGCTTTCAACATGCAAATACCCCTACATTAAGGTTACTTTGAGTCACTTGGGGGAACCATGCAGTAAATGGAACTAATCCAACCTTTGGAGCCTAACACACCTAGTTCAAATCCCAGTTTGGTCATCTATGGCCTGCAGCAAGCCATTTAATATTTCTGAGAATTAAATGTTTTATCTATATGATGGTAGTATTAGATATACGGCACAGTTGATGTAAAGATTTTAGATAATATATACAAAGTGTCTGGCACACAGTACACAATCATACAATTTTTTGAACATGTATATTTAAGTAGAACATCTAGAGCCTGACAGCATAGCTTGGACTCTGTGCTCTGCCACTCACTGACTCTGTTAACTTAGAGAAGGTAACTGCTCTTTACATTAGTTTGCACACTTGTAAAACGGTGCCATAATATCAGAATTATTCAAAGGATTAAAATCCATTAGTATGTTTAAAATTGTGCCCAGAGCATTAAAAAGCGTAGCTAAATGATGGCTATAATGGTTATCATTACATCTTCAGTGGGCATGAGCCCCTGTTCTTCATGTATAAAATGGAGAAATTAAGTGATCTCTCAGTCCCTTCTAATATTGGCATCCTTTGATTACAGGACTTCCCCCCCGCAAAAGGGCCAGAGTACCCAGAAGAGAAGACAGCACAGAGGAGGGAAGAAACAAGAGAAATGTGGAAGAGAGCTACAAAAACAAATTCTGCCATCTCCATTATGCTGTTTCCCAGAGAATGCCCTCCCTGGTGGGTGCTGACGCCCACTTCCCATGGGACCACAGTAAAGTTCATGGTCATCCTCCATCTACTCCAAAAGCCATTGCATGGTCCCTTTTGCTTCACTGGGGAATGCTGAATACTTCTACCTGGAAACCCTGCATCCATCAGCTGTCTAGGCCTGGGTTACCCCCTCTCCAACATTCACTGACATTAATTTCTACTCCTGAGGACACATGCTTTTATCCCTTGTGTGTGCAGCACAAAAAGTGAAAACTGATAGGCCCTTGGGACACGGTGAGTGTGTGTGTCTGTGCGTGTGTGTGTGTGTGTGTGTGTGTGTGTGTGTGCACATGCACCTATATTTCAGGCAGAGGCAACAGGAAGCAGTACTTACCCACCCACCTTCTCAACATGAAGAAGGCACCCAGGTGTCCTTCATGTCTAGGGAGCAGAGGTCAACCCCTGAGTGAGGGAGGTCACAGTTGAAATAGGATTCAAGGCCAAATTATCGTCCCTCCCAGACACTGGTTTGCAGTGCAGAACCAATTTGAAAATGTGGCATGATCAGCAGTCTTGTCCAAGGAGAGCCAGGCCCAGTGTAAAGGGATGCAATAAATCAAGGCTCAGTTGCCCTGCGTGGGGAGCCCTGGCTGGACCAGCCCAGGCAGCTGTGAGGCAGGATTGAGATGCATTGGCAGAGCTGTGACGGTGACCCCCAGACTGGAATAATTGGGGTTGGGGGAGGTGCACCTCGGGTCAGACTGAGGGGCACTGGAAGAATACATGGGGGAAGAAAGCTTTCAAAAGACCTGCCTAGACAATGACAGGCTTTGGGCAGAGTAATTGTCTGCCATGTTCATACGTGCTGAATTCACTTTTAAAGGAAAAACACACTAACACAAATACACCCACATGAAAGAAGAGAAAACCTTATGGAAGAAAACGAAATACTGTACAGCAAAAACAATAGACCCCAGAGGGAAAAGGTGATTGAAACATAAAGAACTTCATTCCAAGGCAAACAGTGCCCTCTAGAGGCGTGAATGAAACCTGCAGGTGCAGTTGAACAAAAGAAGTTCAGTGAGATGAAGTGCTGGAGATGACCCTTCTGCTCGGGAGGTACTTGGAGGGCTGGTTCCAGATTAAGGGAGAGAGGTGGAGAGTCCCAACCACTTTCTACTTCTGAATAAGTGTCCATGATCCTATCAATCTCATGCCTTCCCCAGGAAACCGGGATAACTCCAGTTACTGCAAGCAGACATTTTACCAAACACATTTACAAATGGAATACTGTTAGAGCAAATGGCCAATTTCAGTCTGTGCCATTAGACATGGGGAATTTTTGTAGATAGTGTCATAAAGAGGAAGATTCAATACAATTTGGGATAGGTAGGAGGGGTCAGGGGGCATAAAGTATATTTTTTGGAGCTTGTATCTTGAGTAATTAAATCTTCCCTCCTCAATAAAGCTCCATCAAGAAGTCATCTCTTTCAAAAGTGTGAAACCAAAATATAAAGGACTGGTAAGGAGAGTTTCAAAGGCAGAATGTTCTAATCAAAGTGTCCCCACCATGGGTCCCTCATGAACCCATGAGCCACTCTAAATCCTCCTTTTATGGGTCCTATTCACAGTCCCCGCGTGCCCAAGACACTACCCTCCCAGCATCTTCCTCGTCTCTGTTTTCTCCTTCCCTTCACCAGGCTACAGAGCAGCACAGCATCGTGAAAAGGATCAAAAGCTTTGCAGCTGCACAGAAGTGGACTCAAAACTCGGAACTATTCACTTTAGGCCTCATGTCCCTGGTGCTTTCCTCTGTGTCTTCATCGGTAAGATGTGGCTGATAGCAACCTTCTCAATGTAGGGCACAGAGCTGATGCTCAACAAAAATTCATTATTCCCCCTTCCCTGTCATCACTGAGTAACACCAGAGGCTTGCACCTGACCCCGCCATCTCTATTCTTTTCCTCCCCAGTCCACACTGCACATCAGATACTACCAGATCACCCCCCTGAATCATGATTTCATGAGCCTTCCCCTGATTCCACCATCATCATCTACAGGATAAATGGAGACACCTCAAGCACTCAGTGCCTCTTCAATTCATGCCCAATTTGTCTTCACACCGTATACTTCCTGCTGCCCAATACCAGCCCCTACCACAGGCTGCCATCCTCTTGCCACCCCATTACATGGCTTCTGCCTTTCCCGTAATGCCTCTGTTAGGAATGCCACTTGCCCCCCACCCTCACCCCACTCCTCTCCAAAATTCAAATCCTGCTCATCTTTCTGGGCCAAACTCAAGTCTTATCTCTATTGAGCCTTCTCTGGCTGTTCCTAGCCCAAGGTGACCTCTGGACCCTCTGAGCTTCTAGAGCACGTTGTGTCTATACTTATCGCCTTATTAAAATGAAAATAAATGCTATAAACCTGATAAGAATGATCACATCTCTAGCTGCACGTGTTGACATGAAAAGATATCTCTGATATAATGGCGACTTAAGGGGATAAGAATAGTATGCACTTTCTGAGCCATTTCTGTTAAAAAAAATGTGTAGATTATATATATATATAGAGAGAGAGAGAGAGAGAGACATATAAATGCACAAGGAGGGCAGGGAACTTTTCACTTTTTATTTTGTATATTGTGTTGTTTGGATTTTTCCTCAGCATTTTTCCCACTTTTTGATTTAAAAAACAAAACAAAACAAAAACACTTTTTTTTTTTTTTTTTTGGTGCCTGGTTGGTACCAAGATCTGAACCCATGACCTTGGTGTTACCAGCACCATGCTCTCCCAAGTTAAAAAAAAAAAAAAAAAAAAAACATTTTAAAATAACTCAACAAATGTTCATTGAGCACCTACTGTGTGCCAACCACTGATCTAGGTTCTGGGAATTCTCAAACATAGCCCCTGTTTTCTGCAGAGTTTGTAGTCTACTAGAGGGGAACCAACAGGACAGCAGAGGTAGAGATGTGCTGAGTGCTATGAAATAGAGAGATGCAAAGTACGGGGGGACTTGAAAGAGCAGGATGCCAGCTCTGCCAGGGGAAATCGACCAGGGCTAGACAGCAGGGATCACACTGAAGCCGCATGGGGAGGGTGAGTGGGTGTCTACCAAGTGGAGAAGGAAAAAATCAAGCATTCTCAGTGGAGGGAAAAACTATGCACATAAACAAAATGCATTCAAGTGCTCTCCTTGTCTGGGGAGCGGCAGGTCATTTTGCGTGGACAGAGAATAGCATACAGTATATGGGAGCAGAAGATAAGACTACACAGAAGGGCCGGAGTCTTACTGTAAAGATCTTTGTGTGATGAGACTGGAAATTCATTCTTTATACAACAGGGAACCACAGATTGATTTAAGTATAGGCATAGCATGACTATTTACTCCCTGGTATTGTTTTTAAATTATTTCATGATTTTTATAAACATTTTTCAGAGTCTACTGCATGTATCTTAGTCCCCACCTCTTTATGGAGTTCAAAGTATTCCAGGGGAGCAACAGAGACTGCTGGGAACTTGTTCCCAACACAGTGGCGTCATAGATGTAAGCACATTATCCATGATTCTTACTGTAACGTAAAAACAGGGTCTATATCAGGTATAATGTTCTGGTCAGTCACAGCCCTGGCGCAGGAACATAGCATCTCGCTTCTCAGAGTTACTCTCTGAGTGATCAGCTGAATAGACTTCACTGAACCCTTCCCTCCCTCTCTTCTCTCCCCTCCCCAGCCCCTCACCCAGCTTCCCACTGGGAGGCCTTCCATGAGACAGGCCCATCCCCCTCTGCGGCTGCTTTTGTGGACGTGCTGGAGAGACTGCTGGTTGGCCCCGGGAGTATCCACATGGCTCCTGATGATAACACCTCAAACAGGAGAAAAGAAAAATGGTTTTCTGCTGACGGCAGTGAGTACAGCCGGCTGAGCTGTGTGCACAGCCTCTGCAGCTGTGTATTCATGATGCTATACTTAAGCCAAAAAGAAAAAAAAAAAAAACCTCTCTGAATGAGATAATCAATACAGGCTGAAATTTGGTTGACCACGTAAGTGTTTGTTTGCTTCTCCCTGCCAAATATCTGCTCTGTGTGGGGGGAAGCTGAGCTACAGGCAAGAGCCCCCCGAAAATTTAAACCCCTACTGTGCAGAAAAACAGGGACAGATTCTGCCACATGTGGTGCTATTTGGCTGAGTTTCCCAACTGTTCAAATGATTTCTATGGCAAATCTTCCCAATGGATGGAAGGGAACAGAAACACCATTTCACATTCTAGGCGGGGAGCAGGGGATGGGGCAGGCATAGGGGAGGAGGCTTGTGAATGGAACGATTCCACATAAGGTGGATTAAATAAAAAATGGAAATCACCACACTGAAGTGGTCAGAGAAATACACCTGCCTTACGTGCTGCTTCCTGCTCCTCCAAACACCCCCGCTACCAACAGCTTAATTCTGAGCTGGCCAGGCCCACGTGCACCTTTTCTCTCCTTCCCTGGACCTCAGTGTTTATACATGAATGACACACTCAAGGGTGAAGCCTTCAGGCTGCCCTGTGAAGAACACTGGGGGTCTGATTATGTTTTCTTCCTTGCTTAGTTTTTAAAGGCACAGTGAGGGGAACTCTGGAAATTGAAGCCAAGTTTGGTAGAAATTAAGTCAGCCTGGCTGCCTACATCTAGCTATTTTCTCTTAAAAGTTGGGGTAAGACCAAGCAGAATTAAGATGGTTCTGGGCCAGGGAACTCGGGAATGTCTCATTGCTTTCCAGGACCAGAGGTACTCAGCCCAGGAGGTCCTGAGAGAATATGCACAAGGAACCGATGGGTTTGGATTCCAGAATCAGTGCTGTGAAGGCTGAGAGGTCGAGCAGCACTTTGTCCTGATTCCACCCGTGGTAAATAACTTCAGACAGAAACAGGCTGTGAGGTCTGATGTTTATTTCACTCTTTCTAATTCCCAACTCATGGTGTCTGATATCCACACCCTCCAGACCCATGGAAAGAAGAACTGAGCAAGAAAGAGGGCCACATGACCAAGCCTTCCCTATGTGAAAATGGGACAATGGCAGAGAGAGCCAGAGACAAAGGAGATGTAGGTAGGGGCCAAGGGAAGACAACCCTGTAGTTTCTTTGAAAAATCACCTGAGAAACACAGATTAATATGAAGAAAAGGCAGAAGAAATTTTATCATATCATATTTTTACATGGCATGGGAGCCTTCAGAATGAAGACCCCAGATTTAGGGGAAATTGTCCATATTTATGCTTAGGTTTTATGAAGCAGGCACAGCCAGGTAGAAATATGATTGGACAAGAAGAGTGTGATCTAATGTTAATAGACTGACTGAGGAAACCCAACAAGGCCTGTCCAGATTCTTCTTGGCCTCTCTGTGCAGCATTCATTTCTCTAGGGCATAGGGCAGGACCTTTTCTGGAATGGGGGTCTTATGATCTGCAGTCAGACAAGGTAGGTCAGAGAATGTCTTTATGTCCAGCTGTAAGACAGAGAGGCAGGAGGGAAGATTAGAGCATATCTGTGACCTGCCTTGGGGAAAAGGGATTCTAGATTCTGTGACTTCTCTACGGGAGAAGGAGACTGAGAGACAGGAGGGCAGGAGGACAGAGGAAGACTTTGCTTTTGAGGCTACTTCTGAGGCCTTCTGAGGGTATTGCTTTCTGGGCACCAGCAGAGAAAAACGAAACATAATACACAGTGGTTCTGTGAATATAGACTCATCAGGGACCCGGAAGCTGACCCAACAGACCAGTCCCCCTTTCACTCAGCTGTGCAGTTATACTATCACTTCTTTTTCTAAATTATAAAGAGAATTTTTATTTTTTTAATTTTATCATTACACAATGTAAACACTTTTTGTGGCCCTTTACCAATGTCTTCCTGCCCCCCCTCCCCCTCACCCTTTCCCACCTCTGTTGGCCTCATTCCATTCTCTTCTTTTGAAAGTTCAAGGGATTATTGTGGTTGTGTATCTTTCTTTCTTTTATTTTTTTTACCTCCCACTTATGAGTAAGGACATGCAGCATTTCTCTTTCTGTGCCTGGCTTATTTCACTTAACAGGATTTTCTCTAAGTTCATCCACGTTGCTACGAATGGCAGAATTTCATTCTTTTTATGGCTGAGTAGTATTCCATTGTGTAGGTATACCACATTTTCCTTATCCGTTTGTCCATTGATGGACATTTAGGTTGGTCCCAACTCTTGGCTATTGTAAATAGAGCTGTGATAAACATGGGAGTGCACGTATCCCTTTGACATGGTGATTTCTATTCCTTTGGATATATACCCAATAGTGGGAATGCTGGATCATATGGCAGTTCTAGCTATAGTTGTTTGAGGAATCCCCATACTGCTTTCCATAATGGCTGCACTAATTCACAGTCCCGCCAACAGTGTAGCAGGGTTCTCCCTTCTCCACATCCTCTCCTGCTTTAGTTATTCTCTGTGTTTTTGACACTGGCTAGTCTAACTGGCATGAAACGATATCTCAATGTGCTTTTGATTTGCATTTCCCTGATGCTGAGTGATGTTGAGCATTTTTTCATGTTTTTGTTGGCCATTTGTATATCTTCCTTTGAGAAATGTCTGTTCAGCTCCTTTGCCCATTTTTTAATTTGGTTATTTGTTTTTTTAATATTAAGTTGTTTGAGTTGCTTGTATGTTCTGGATATTAATCCCTTGTCAGATGCATAGTTTGCAAATATTTTCTCCCATTCTGTAGGTTTTCTTTTCACTCTGTTAACTGTTTTTATTGCTGTGCAGAAGCTTTTTAGTTTGATATAATCTCATTTGTTATTTTTTTCTTTTATCATCCGTGCCTTTGAGATATTGTTCATAAAGCCTTTGCACAGTCCTACTTCCTGAAGCATTTCCTCCATGTCTTCTTTTAGTAGTTTAATAGTTTCAGGTCTTAAGCCATTAATCCATTTTGAGTTGATTTTGGTATATGGCAAGAGGTACAAGTCTAGTTTCATTCTCCAGCATATGAATGTCTGGTTTTCCCAGCACCATTTATGGAAGAGGCTGTGCTTTCCCCCAATGTATGCTCCTGTTGCCCTTGTCAAATATCAGTTAGCTGTAAGTGTGTGAGTTGATATCTGGGTTCTCTATTCTGTTCTATTGGTCTCAGTGTCTGTTTTTATGCTAGTACCATGCTATTTTGGTTACTGTAGCTTTGTAGTATAATTTGAAGTCAGGTAGTATTATACCTGTGACTTTATTTTTGTTTTTTGCTCAGGATTGCTTTGGGTATTCAGGATCTTTTATTGTTCCATTGAATGTTAGGATTATTTTTTCTGTTTCTGTAAAGAATGTCATTGCTATTTTGATGGGAATTGCATTGAATCTATAGACAGCTTTGGGTAGTAAGGACATTTTCACAATGCTAATTCTTCTAACCCAAGAGCATGGAATGTCTTTCCATCTTTTTGAATCCTCTTTAATTTCTTTCAGCAGTCATATGTAGTTATTTTTATAGAGATATTTCACCTCCTTGGTTAAATTAATTCCTAGCTTTTTTTTTTTTTTTTTGAGATGGCTATTATAGATGGGCTTGCATTCTTGATTCATTTTTCTGCTAGTTCATTGTTGGAGTATGAAAATGCTGCCAATTTTTGTGTGTTGATTTTGTATCTTACAACTTTACTGAAATCATTTATCAGCTCTAAGAGTTTTTGGCAGAGTCTTCAAGTATTTTTATATATAGGATCATGTCATCTGCAAACAGGGACAACTTGACTTTATCTTTTCCAATCTGGATGCCCTTTATTTCTTCTCTTGCTTTATTGCTCTGGCTAGTACTTCCAATACTGTGTTAAGTAGGAGTGGTGATAGTGGCCATCCTTGTCTTGCTCCCATTCATTAAGAGTTAGGCAGTGGATTTGTCATATATGGCTTGTTGAGATACTTTTATTCTATACCTAATTTGCTGAGAGTCTTTATCATGAAGACATGTTGTATTTTGTCAAATGTTCTTTCTGTGTCTATTGAGATAATCATATGCGTTTTGACCTTGATTTTGTTGATGTGATGTATTGCATTTATTGAATTGTGTATGTTGAACCATCCTTGCATCCCTGGGATGAATCCCACTTGATTATGGTGTATAATTTTTTGATGTGTTGTTTTATTCTGATTGCTAATATTTTGTTGAGGATTTTTGTATCTATGTTCATCAAGAATATTGGCCCATAGTTTTCTTTTTTGTTGTTGTTGTGTCTTTGTCTGGTTTGGGTATCTGGGTGATGCTGGCCTCATAGAATGAGTTTGGGAGAATGGCTTCTGTTTCAAATTTTTGGAATAGTTTGAAGAGAATTGGTATAAATTCCTCTTCCAAGGTTTGGTAGAATTCAGCAGTAAAACCATCCAGTCATGGCCTTTTCTTTGTTGGGAGACTGCTGATTACTGTTTCAATCTTGTTGCTTGGTATTGATCTGTTCAGGTTCTCTATGTCTTCTTGGTTCAGTCTTGGTAGTTTGCATGTGTCCAGAAATTTATCCATTTCCTCCAGGTTTTCAAATTTGTTGGCATATAGTTGTTTATAATGGTCTCTAATGATTCTTTGTATTTCTGTGGTATTGGTTGCAACATACCCTTTTTCATTTCTGATTTTCATTATTTGGGTCTTCTTTCTTCCTTTTTTTAGTTAACCTAACTAATGGTTTTTCTATTTTGTTTATCTTCTCAAAACACCAACATTTTGCTTCATTGATCTTTTGTCATGTTTTAGGGGTATCTATTTCATTTAGTTCAGCTCTGATCTTAATTTTGTCTTTCCATCTATTAATTTTGGGATTGTATTGTGCTTGTTTCTCTAGTTCTTCAAGGTGTAGCATTAGATTGCTTATTTGAAATCTTCCTATTCTTTTGATGTAAGCATTTATTGCAATAAACTTCCCTCTTAGTACTGCTTTTGCAATATCTCATGGGTTTTGGTGTTATGTGTGTTTATTTTCATTAGTTTAATGAAATTTTTTGATTTCCTGTTTAATTTCTTATTGAACCCATAGGTCATTCAGGAGCATGTTGTTTAGTGCCCATGTATTTGT
Organism: Cynocephalus volans; assembly: GCF_027409185.1. Classification (NCBI taxonomy): domain Eukaryota; kingdom Metazoa; phylum Chordata; class Mammalia; order Dermoptera; family Cynocephalidae; genus Cynocephalus; species Cynocephalus volans. The sequence continues at coordinate 121,023,807 of NC_084467.1, read as the reverse complement.
ATAGTTTCCAGAGTTTAATTTATTACTGATTTCTTGTTTAATCTGTTATGGTCTAAAAAGATACTCAAAATGATTTCAATTCTTAAAAATTTGTTGAGACTTAATTTGTGACCTAACACATGGCCTATCCTGGAGTATGTTTTATGTGCTGATGAGACAAATTTATATTCTGTAGTTGTTGGATGACATGATCTGCAGATATCTGCCACATCTAATTGGTCTAAAGTGTAGTTTAAATCCTGTTTCTCTGTTAATGTGTTGCCTAGATGATCTGTCCAGTGATGATAAGGGGTAGTCAGGTCCCTTTTATCATATCAGGGCCTGTTCTCTTTCTTTAGGCCTAATAGTGTTTGCTTTATGTATCCGGGAGCTCCAGTGTTGGGTGCATACATATTTATAATTTTTATGTCTTCTTGCTGGATATATCCCTTTATCATTATGTAGTGGCCTTCTTTGTCTCTTTTTACAGTTTTTGGTTTAAAGTCTATTTTATTCTATATAAGAATAGCTACTCCTGCTTATTTTTGGTTCCCATTTGTGTGGTTTATCTTTTACCATCCCTTCACTTTTAGTCTGTGTGTCTTTATAAGTGAGGTGAGTCTCTTGAAGACAGCATATAGTTGGGTCTAGCTTTTTAATCCAATCAGTCAGTCTGTGTCTTTTGAGTGGGGACTTCAATTCATTTACTTTTAGGCTTGTTTTTGAAAGGTATTACTTACTCCGGACATTTTAGCAATTTTTATTTGGGTGTTTTAAATAAATTTTGTTCCTTTTTCTCCTTTTATTGTTTGTCTTTGATGTTTTTTGGTTTTTTGATGTGGTAAGATTTAGTTTCTTTCTCTTTCTCATTTGCATTTTTGTTCTACCAGTGGGTTTTGTTCCTTCTTGTGTATTCACGGTAGTGATTATCATTTTTCAGGTTATAGATGCAGGACTTCCTTGAGGATTTCTTTAAGGGCTGATCATGTGGTGGTGTACTCCTGAAGTTTTTGTTTGTCTGGAAAATACACTATCTCTCCCTCATTTCTGAAGGAGAGCCTTGCTGGGTATTGTATTCTAGGCTGGCATTTTTTTTCTTTTAGTGTTTTGAATATGTCATCTCATTTTCTTCTGGCCTGTAGAGTGTATGCTAAGAAATCTGCTTTTAGTCTGATAGGGGTTCCCTTACATGACTTGATTCTTTTCTCATGCTGTTTTTAGGAATCTCTGTCTTTGAGTCTTGCCAGTTTGACTATAATGTGTCTTGGAGAAGATCTTTTTGGGTTTAATCTTTTTGGGAATCTCTGAGCCTCCTGGATGTGAAGGACTGTGTTTCTCCCTATACCTGACCTGGGAAGTTTTCCATTATTATATTGTTGAATAGGTTTTTCAATGCCTTTTCTATTCTTCTCCCTTTCTGGAACACCCATGATTTGAATGTTTGTGTGCTTAAGGTTGTCTGGTAGTTCTCTTAGATTTTCTTCATTTTTTAAAATTCTTTTTTCTTTTTTTTTTTTGGTCCCGTTATTTTGAAAAGACTATCTTTGAGATCAGAAATTCTTTTTTTTTTTCTGTTTGCTCTGGCTTACTGCTTAAGCTCTTGCTTGTGTTTTTTTATTTCATTGAATGAATCTTTCAGTTCCATGAGTTCAGTTCCATCAGTTCCATGCTATATTCTTTTCTAAGGTATTAATCTCTTTGTAAATTTCTTCCTTCATATTCTGGATTTTTTTTCTCATTTCATTATGTTGTCTATGTCTAACTGAGTCTTCTTGTATTTCAGTTAGTTTCCTTAAAATTGTTACTCAGAATTCCTTCTCAGTCATTTCAAGAGTTACCTGCTCTATAGAGTCTGATGTTTGAGAATTACTGTGTTTTTTTGGTTTTGTCATATTTTCTTAGTTTTTCATATTTCTAGTATTATTACATTGATGTCTGGTCATCTGGTAGAGCAGTTCCTTCTTCTATTACTCTTTAGTGGGCATTGAGGAGAGAGATGTCCTCTTCTTTTTCCAGTTTTCACTGGTGACTCTCCTTGTGTCAATGTAGTTGAGTGGCTGGCAGGCCATCTGCATGGTGGCTGTGGCTATTACTTTGATGGTGAACCACTATTTCAGCATCAGTGGCTGTGGCAGTGGCTGTGGTGGGCCAGCCAAATGGATGTGGTGTTTTCAGCCAGGTGGGGGACACTGCCCGTGACTTATGCCTAGGACCCCGTGCATGATCCTGCCTTCTGCCAGGCAGTGGAAGCTGCCCACAGCTCCTGCCTAGTACCCTGTGCATGTTCCTACCTTCTTCCAGGTGGCAGGAGCTGCCCATAGCTCCTTCCTAGGACCCTGTGTGTGTCCCTGTCTTCTGCTTTATGGTGGGGGCTTTCCCACTTTATTTTGTTTTAGGCTTTCCAGATAACTTTAGATCTGTTAAAACTTGAAGAAAGCACAGAGATCACTTACTGAAAACTTTCATTTTTACCAAAGCAGGTGATCAAAAACACTGTGGGATTTGTCCAAGGTCATTCAGCTGGTGAGTGGTAGAAAGGCAGCTACAATCTGAGTACTCTCCTGATGCCCAGCACTTTCTACAATACTATCCCACCTGTATAACCTTGTTTGGTAATTCTATTGTTACATTGGTTGTTTTCATTTTTCCCCTAATAATAAAGCATTCACTTCATATTTCAGAAAGAAAACATCTTAAATATACAGGAGTGGTAAACAGCTTTACACATCTCTAATACTGGGGAGTCGCTCTGAATGGATTCTGGAATAAATTATCAAATTTTAGTTAAATGAGTTATCTCTGGACTAAATATACAAATTCTCTGCTGGGACCCAAATTGGGACATGTATTCATTAGTGAATGATACAGTTTTATTATGGATGTGTTCCCAAGCTCCCCATACACTTCTCTACAAACAAAAATCCATGTTGCTATTATCAAGTTATCATTTGAAATTCAAAAACAATTAGGCCACCAGTTCCAAATAAACCATATGAGGGTCCAATCTATCAGCAGGTGTGTGGGTTAGCAGTATTTAGCAGAAAGAATGGAGCGAGCGGAGCCCTGGTGGGAAATGTAGGTCCCCAGAGCCCATAGTTCTAAAAGGTTTCACTTAGCCATTAACTGCAAGAAAACAAATTCTCATCTTGATCCAATTGAGGGGCTAAGTGGGTATAATTTACATGTAAGGAAAAGTAAAAGGGGGCCACCCAGCAGGAGCCCTTTTCTTAGCCCTGAATTTAGATCACCCTGTGTGATTTTATACCTTTTCTATACAAATCAGAATCTCAAGGATATCAGGAGTATTTAGTGTAACACTGATCTGATCTCTTTCAAACTTAGAGGTTTTGACATAATTGAATAGGTATGTTAAGCAAAGAAAATGGTGGGTGGACTGCAGAGACCTATGATATTCTTCTGAAAAGCCTTCCTAAATTTTCAGTCTTTAAATGGGCTAGGGAGAGTACCATACCAGCCTTCTGCTGTGACTTTTTGTTTGACCAGTTTGGTTCCTTTAGCAGGGTTACCCCCACGGGAGGAAGGCCCCCAGAATGATCTCTAGCAGGAGCAAGGACAGGGGGAAATCACTCTAATGCTTTCCATTCTTTTCCCAATCTTGTCTCAAACATTCAGGTAACTCGAGGAAAATATGACATCGAGGCAACTTTGAAAACAGTCTAAAACATACTCTGCTCTCAACAAGTGAAAAATTAACATGAAAAAAAAAATACCGGACTGTTCTCAGTGACTAATATAATGATTCATTTATTAACTCAGCATATATTTATGAGTGCCTACTATGTTAGATGATCATTGGAAATATATTGGTAAACAAGCTTAGGGCATTTACCGCCTAGTGGAGGAGACAATTAGAATAAACACAAATACAAATCTGTACTATATCAGTCAGAGTAGGTTTGGACTTTGCTGTGATGACCAACAAACTCCAAACATTCAGCAGCTCAGCACAAATACTTCAAGTACAATGCCCATGAGGCTGCTATCCTCCATCTTGTAGCTATACTATCTAGAGCATGTGGTCTCCAGGTCACTAAAGAAGGGAAAGAGAAATTTGAAGGCTGCATGGAATGCCTTTAAGGGCCAGGTCCAGAAGTGAGTCACATTACTTCTGCCTGCATCCCAATGAACAAAACCCAAGCACATCCTAGCTTCTAAAGAAACTAAGAAATATAGGGGAGCACATGATGATTTCTTAGCACTAATAGTCTCTGACACATATAATTACATATTCTGAGACATCTCCAGTGGTAGAACCCCTACCTTCTCTAAGAATGAACCTCTGAAATGACTGACTTCTAGAACTCTTCTCATCCTGGCAGTGGTAGGAGAGGGAGGTGAATCTTATAACCTACTTCTTAGTCTACCCACTCTTCTGAGTGTAGACACAATTACTGGGCACTTCCTCAAACTCACCTCTGCCAGGCCACACTCATTAACCCTATCGATCCATTGTTTTTCTCTCCTTATTTAGGTTCTCATTAGGTCTCATTCTGACTCTTAATCTCTCTCCAGTCACCAACTGGACCTACAGATTCCTTGCAGATGTTTTCATACAGCATGTATTCCCCAAGCCTGAATTAATAGCTCTTTAGAGAAGTGAGAGATGATTCACTTTTCCCTCTTATACCTTGGCAGGCTCATCCCTGGCTTTGCTTATACTGTGGTCTCACCCCTTAGGAGAAATTCTAATGCCTTTCTCCTAAGGCTCCACTAAAATCCTACCACTTTCATTAAGTTTGTGAATCCTCATACCACTAGCTTATAGTATCAATTTTTAGTATTTTAGACTTCTTTCCAACAAACAGATTATAAGCTCCTTGAAGAAAGGGGGCAAGCCAGGATCCATCTCATGGCCCCGCTGTGCCTGAACATGAATCTGGGTGAGGAGGCAGCTCTCCCAAGCCTTTGGAGGACACGGAGTCTCCTTCTTTTATGTGGCTCTGGAGAGTGAGTTGTGCCCATAACTTTGTCCTTGAACCTGAGTGTCCCCAGAATACCCCAGGAAAATATTGGAACAAAAACACAAGCAATAAGCTGAAGGAAGATAATATGAAAAGACTGGCATGTCTGGGATTTGAAACCTGTTACAAGTGGGTTCAAATTCTGACTTTACTATCCCATAGTTGAGAGATCATAGATAGACCCCTTTCTGAGCCATAGACTGCTCATTTAAAACATACAATAGGAACATTTGCCTTTCAGTGGTCCAGTGAAGATTAAAGTTCATGTATGTGAAGTTCCCAGTACTTTTCTAAGTGCACTCTTAAAAATGGTGGTATTGTCCTGTGTTTTTTTCTCCTGTTCTCCATCTACTCTTAACCCAATTGTTCCTGCTTGCTTCTTTTTATGTCTCTCTAGTTCTACCTATAATGAACATCAATTCAATAGAGTTTTTGAATTCCCTAAGAAAATGCCTCTGACTGGGTTTGTTCTACAATATAAAGCAACCCTGCTGCAGAGAGTTTTCTTGCTAGGATACTGCAAAGGTCACTGGCCCATAAATGGCTGTTTGTGGCTTAGACTCAGAACCCCATCCAATCAACTGTGGCCCTCATGTCAGGGTGACATGGTCTATAACTAAGTGATCCATGTGTAAGAAACTGCCTGCACCTCTTTTATTAAATGAAATGATTATACAACTAGCAGGTACAACTAGCATGTTGATGCTAAATAAATATTCATTGAAAAAATAAATGTGATCTTTCACTGAGCCCACCATCACTGTTGAAACACCTTGAGATAACTACCAGAGCACTGTTTCTTAAATGTTAATGGGCATATAAATCACTTGTGGATCTTATTGAAACTGTAGATTCTAATCCATCAGGTCTGGGGTGGAGCCTGAACTTCTAAAATGTACCCAGGAGATGCCATCACTGCTGGTGCATGGACCACTCTTTGAGTAGCAAGGTAGTAGAGAACCAGATCATTAATTCTCCCTGCATCCTTACTTAATGATCTATTTCTGTGCTAATGGTCCCCATAGGTGTTATACTAATGTTATTGCCAACTTTTCTTTTAGGAAGATTGAGAAGATAGAATACCAAATGAAATTTCGTTTATGGTTCAAGAGGCAAAAATGAAAGATGGTAGGACAGGGCATTGGGTCACCTGCCTCTCCACTGGGGAGTATCATTACTGGGTAACTAGACTGTTCATCTCTTTACAACTATGAGTTCTTTAGTGGCAAGTACTTCTTAGTGATTTTTTTTTATGTTCATTATCTAGAATAGTGTTGGGCATGTACATAATATCTTCTCAACAAATATTTGTTGAACAGAAATGAATTTCTCTTTGGTATATCCTAAAATGCCTAGTGCACACAGAAGGCACTCAATAAAAGCTTGTTGAATGAATTAATAAAGATGGAAAGGAGTAATGACTGTGGTCCTGTGTGGAAGAAAATATTTCTCATCAAAATCATCTGAGCAAGATCATCTCTTAGGGCTAGATGGGCACTGAGGGAAATAACACGGATGTTAGACCGGTCCTTGGAATTGAGTAGACCTCAGCTGACAATCCAAATTGGTTTGGGTACCATCTGGTGCTATGATTGAAGCATTTTTTCATGCTCACTAATGAAGAACTCAGGCTGGCTTTAGGGAGGACAGGGTCAAGCCAGTGACTTCTATGGGCAGATCATGGAACCAGCCTACATTGGCTGCAAAGGGAGCTGCTGACTTGGGCTGCCATTTCCTCCTGCCCATGGCCAGGAATGTGCCCTGTAAGGAAGCAAATGCAAACTCCAGGGAAGAGCTCCAGGGCTCAGGTTTTGTGAGGAGCCCACCAGGGAGTACCTGACAGTGAGGCTGGAGCAGATGAAAGGCTCCTTTCTCTGCACTTGGCTCATAAAGAAGCCCTGTGGCTTGAATCCACCAGCTTCCTGCAATCTCCAATAGCAGAGCAGCTCCAAGACCTGCAGACAGGCAGGGGGACAATCGAAGGGGAAATGCTGCCAATACCAGGAACAAAAGCTTGCTCGCATTGCTGGAGTTACACGGGATGTAGCCTAGGAGTTTTGCTTTCATGGGGAAAAACAAAACAAACAAACAAAAAAAAAACATTTGGAGTCTGGGATAAAGCGGATAGAACAGAATTATTATTCTTCATGAGGAAAATCAGGGAGAACTGGAGGGCGACACCAAGGCAGAAGTATGTTTATAGAGCCGACACGTTTTATATAACAAGATGGTTGAAAGTGCTAGTTTCTCCTTCAGTTTTCATGTACTCTTCTTTAAAATTAGACCCCCAAATAAATTCTCGGAGAAGGACCATAGGAACTTGTTTTAGTCCCTTTAGTTTTTGCTTTGTTTCCTATTTTCTTCTCTTCAGCTGTCTGGCAGTGCCCAGTGAGAAAGAGATTGATAAGGATCAGACTTGAAAATCATTCTCAAAATGTAACTAGCAGCCCAAACTGAATTTAGAGAGGTGGCTTTAACTAGTAATAACTAATAGTAACCAGCAGTTTTGATCATTGACCATGTTCCAAGAACTACTCGTAGCACTTTACCTATTTTAACTCAATTGCTCATACAGTCTGCTTTCTAGGGGGGTGCCATAATAATCACTGACATTTTAGCCATGAGAAAATTGCAAAACAGGAAGGCCAAGTAACTGTTGCAGGGTCTCTCAGAGAATAAACCATGAAGCCAGGACTGAAAGCCAGTAAGTGTGGCTCCAGAGCCCGCCTTACACACTTCACACTACGTGGCCTCTGAGAAGGAGGCATTGGCCCAGTCACCATGGCAACTCCCTCCCACATAGCCCTCTCTCACCACTGGGTAGATTGCCTTCCACTGACTTTGGTTTTGTCTCCGGACACCACTCTTCATGATTCACCTCTGTTTCATGCATTGAAGTCGGTTCTCAGAAAAATTTCACTGAGGCTCCAGGGACCGCCCCCACCCAGCATCCTTGGCCTGGTTGTGCTCTGGAAGAGACACAAAACCTTCAAACCCCTCTCTGTGCTCCTTTAACCACCTCACTTTGGCTCCCATTCAGCCACCCTGCCCTCCTCCCTTCCTGACAATCCCTAGTACCTATTTTCTGCACTGGATTTAGGCACTTGGTCATATTCATTCCACTGCCTTAAATTTATCCTACTATTCTCAAATTTTAGGTCAGTATCTCTTAGCACCCTAACTTCCTCAAAAGCAGAAACTGTGCATATACGTCATCTATATTCTCCCCACAGTATTGCAGAGATGTTGAGTGAATAAATGAACAAACAAAATTACCATTTTCTCTCCTTTCTTCTTATTCTCCTGACCCCAGCAAGTCAAAAGGACATTGTTTAAATTTTGGCAGCCAAGAAATGCTGGGTGGGTTGTGGCATGTGTATTATATGAGGACATCAGAAACCTGAAATGATTACCCAAGGTAATTGGGGCCCAGAATTGACTCCTGTCTTATACTCTCTTCTGAGACATCACCTCATTGCTTCTTAGTCTGGAAACCCTGAGCTCAAGGACCCACTTGGAAAGGCCACTCTGGACTTTCAGAAGTGAAAATGTCATCCTTGGTTAGGAGGGAAAAGAGGACGGAAGAGTAGGGCTCTTGAAACACCACTTCTGAACCAGTATAACTATTTAGATACTCATGAAAACCAAAGCAAACAGAAACAGAGAAGCACAGCATCTGAATTAAATATCTTAAAGCCTCTCTAGTTGTTTTCCTCTAGGTTTCTGACATACAAGCTGGAAATTAGATGATAATTCAATGTGCCTTTCAGCTCAGGTATTCTGTTAAAACTTCAAGAATATACCTGTCAACCTCTCTCTGTTTTCCAGCCAGTGCCTTACTTGATCCATATTTGGCCTTTGTTCCATCCAGCATCCCCCGAGGTGTGGTAAAAGGAGCACAGTTTCCAAAGTCAAACAGTCTTTAGTCCAAAGCCCACTTCCATAATTTGTTAATTATGGGATCTTGGGCATATTATTTAATTTCTCTAGGCTGTCATGATGATGAAATAAAGCATCATGGGCAATTAGTTAGTACATCTCTGGCTAACGTGATATTAAGTAGCAATGACTACATTCTCTACCTTTCTTCTGAGCACTCCAATTTTCCTCTTTTCTCAGTTTTTTTCTTTTTCAGATCTTCTGTTGGTAAGCCTTTGCAATTTTCCCTCAACTACTTACAACTATTTTTTCTAAATTCTTAAGCTCAACTTCAGCTCCAAGTTGAAAGAAAAGGAAAACAGAAAAGTTATAAAGGTACTTAGCTTGGAAATTATGAATGGAAACGCACTGCAAATCAGCCATGGCCTGAAAGGGAGTAAAATGTTACCAAGATTCTGTAAGTCTGGAAGCACTATCTGGGAGTAAGACCTGTGAAGAAACAAATCAGTGTTTCCTTCATTCAGAAGATACTTTTACCTCAGGGATCACAGCAGCCTTGAGCAATTTCTGAGGATGGGCCACAAAGCAGTATATGGGAATTGGAGAGAAGGGGGAAGAAAACCCACCTTGTTTGAGTCCCTAATTAAATGTGTGATTCTCACCAAATCAATTGTCTCTCTGTGACTTTGCTATTTGGCTCTCAAGCTCATGCAAGACTTCTATGAAGGTGCAAGGCTAATTTCATAGCATCTGCTCTCCTGAATATTATAAAGATGAATATTCTTCAAGAAGGCCCCCTGATAACTTATGTATGTTATCAGAAAACTACCTTTTTTACTTTTGCTGCACTCTAGTAACAGAAAAAGAAAAAAAAAATCAAGAAGACAATCTGGGGCCAGCCAGTTAGCTTGGTTGGTTAGAACATGGTGTTATAACACTAAGGTCAAGGGTTTGGATCTCCATACTAGCCAGCCACCAAAAAAAAGAAGACAAGATGATATTAGGCAAGCAAACTAATACAAGTATTCAGGTTATGGCCTGGGTTGAGAAACCACTCAATTCAATTTCCTATAACATCTTTATGTTTGCAGAATGAGGAATGATAAATGCGCAAATAACATATGAGATAGAAGATTCAGGCTCAAAGAACAGTAGATAGTACAGAAGCTTCCAAAGAAGAAAAGTTGAGCCACACCTTGGTGGAGAATAGAATCAGCTGGGAAAGCTTTATGGAGAAGGTAGAGTTTGAGTTAGACTTTAGGAAATGACCAGGATTTGTCAGGTGAAAATGGAAGGTAGAACAATTCAGCTATGAGTACCACAAGAGCCAGCCACAGCTTAGTGGCTGCCTTCATTGGGAACTGATCTTCAGAGTATATGTTCATTTACCGATAGCTTTACACAGACATTAACCATTCTGCTTTTTCCTCTAATATCCCTCATTTATCTTCTCACTTTATCATTGGATAGGTGAATCATAGATTCCAAAGTTGAAAGGAAACTCAGAGATTATCTAGTTCTTGCTCCCATTTTATTGATGAGAAAACTGAGACTTAGAGAGCTCTCCAAAGCCACTCAGCCAGTAGAGGCCTCATCTCTTGGCTCACACTCCAGGGCTTTTTCCACCTCACCAACATGCTTCCTATGATGAAATGACTTCTTCATTTTCTCTTTGCTCACTCCAGGCATAGTTTTCTCATTAGCATTGTTAATGTACTTTGGAAACATGCCTGCTCTGCAATAGAGTAATGGCTTTGCAACTTCCTTTAAACCACTTTCCTTTTAAAGAATGAAAAGACTACTTGGCTCTCCTCCAAAGATTCTTGGAATATTTAACCCAGTGGGCTGCCCAGAAGACAATGTTAAGTCAGCACAATATGCGTGCTAGAATAGAGGAGAGTGAAGAATGGGTGACCCCCTATAAAACACTGATAATTGGATGGAATCATCTTCTGTAGAAGTCATTGAAAATAGACTAGGCAATGCCAACCTATGCTTCCTTGAGGTAGGTTAGATGTTAAGTGACTCTAGGTTAGGAAAATGGAAGTAAATGACATTGGTATGTTCAAGTCCAAAACTATTTTTGTCTGGTATGAGATTTTATATCAGAATTAATCCAAGTCTCAAAATTGATAGAATCTCAACCCGATTAAACTCATATATAACAGTATATCATAGCAATTAAATAGCATTATAGGAAATGTATATATTAATTTTTAATTGGTGTGTAACAAATTACCACAAACTTAGTGGTTTAAAACAACACACACCTATTATATTGCAGATGTGGGCGTGGAGTTACTGAATTCTCTTCTTAGTATTTTGGAAGGCCAAGATCGAGTTGTCATCAGGGCCACACTCTTATGTGGAGCTCAAGGTCTTCTTTCAAGCTCACTCAGGTTGTTAGCAGAATTTAATTACTGATAGTCATGAGACTGAAGTCCCAACACTTTCTTGTTGACTGTCAGTTGGGGACCTCTCTCAGCTTTTAGAGGGCGCTCTTGGATTCCAGCCATGTGGCCCCTGGTATAGTCAGTTCACAACACATGGCTTTTGCTTTTTCCCAGGGCCACAGAAAAGCTGCTTGTTCTCTTTTTCAAGGGTTCACCTCACTAGGTCAGACTGACTAAAGATAATCTTCCATTTGATTTACTCAAAGTCAACTGATTGGGATTTTAATTACAACTGTACAATTCCTTTTGCCATATAATTATGGGAGTCATATCCCGTCATATTCATGGTCCCACTCACATTCACAGGCACGGGATTATACAGAGCATGCCCACCAAGGGGCAGGAATCTTCAGGGCCATTCTAGTACAATGTGCATGTATCCTAGTTTCCGGTCTATGAACCTCTTCAGGACATGAGTTAAAATTTCAATTCTTGGTTGAATTAATGAAAGAACTAATTGAAATGAGTTTTCCCAGGCTTGTAAATGTCTCTCATTTATATCTAGTTATGTTGAAATACTTTGGTACCAATTACAATTAAGCATAGATTTCCATAAGTAAGTGGCAGTTTGTAACAAAGATTTGCCAATGTGGCTGACAACGTTAGGGAGTAAAATTTAATAAAATCAGTATAATAACTAATTCTTTCTCAGAGCTAGCCTATTCATCAACAAGTACTTATTGGATACCAGCCTTGTATGCAATGACTGGTGGGTTAGATTATATGGGGACAAAACGAAAGAGCACCAGACATCATCTTTTTTATTAAAGAGCTCACAACATAGTGGAGAAGACAGCTCTAAAAAACATGAAATAATATTAAACAACACAAGACAAAACAGTTAATATTTACATTTAAATTGAGTGATACAGAAACACATTGCAGAAACTTACAGAAGTGAGAGATCAAGACTGACTGAAGTAAGAAGAAAACGTTCTCAATTGCATCAGTTCTTAAAAGCTAGGCAGGAGAAATTAGACTCGGTCTGTTAGAAAAGAGAGTTGTTAAATGTTTTGATCTAAGACATAAATCAATGAAAGCCATACATAAGAACAATGAGTGTGAAGAGGATTTATAGGATGGATTGTAGGGGAAGAGGCTGAAGTTGTGGAGACCATCTAGAAAGCTAATGTAGCAATCCAGATATGAAGCGATGAGAGCCTGATCCATGTCATATATTAGGACTAGAGAGAAGCAAGATTCAATGAGACACTTTAAATGATAATACAGTAGGATGTGGTCCAGGATTTGACCTCACATGGGGGGATAAAACAGAGTTGAAATCTACAGTTTTAAATGTAGGTTGGATATGGCAGGGATTGATGACTGCACATCAAAATCCATTTTCTTTCTTCGTCCTGGGTAAACAGCTAGACCATATTTTCCAACTTCCCTGACAAATAGGTATGGCCAAGACTCTGAGATCCAGCCAACAGGAGAGGGCAGAGATTATGCAGAGCTTTGAGATACAGATCAAAAAACCTCTGGCATGCAATCCTCCATTCTCTCCCCCACCCCACCTGGTTGCTTTGGAGACAACCCTCACATCCCCAAAATAACAGTAGGAAAAAGGGCCACCTTGCAGACTTCTCCCATCCTGTACTGTTATGTAAAGAGAAAACTAACTTCAGCCGAGTCTGAACCATCATACATTTTTTGCCTATTTATTTTAGGAATCAGACTACCTGCCATTGGCTTAAAAAATGGTGGCACCACTAACAGAAGTAGTGAGCTGGAGAGAGGATATTCATTCTGCAGTTTTAGAGAATACCAAAATGGAGTGGAAAGTCTAATAGGCATCTGATAGCAGAGAAGAATCAAAGCTAAAGAAAAAGGACTCGACAGGAAGTAGATATTTGTTACTTGTGAAATAAAGTTTGTTGACACCATAAAATAGAAGAATTCTCAGATGAAGTGTATAAGAAGATAAGAGTGGGAGTTGAGGACTGAGTCTTAAATGTAAGGTCATGTTAAGGAGTGGAAAAAGGAAGAAGAGCTAGTGGAAAATTAAGAAGGGAGGGCTAGAGATATAGAACAGTAACAAAGACAGCTCAGGTCTAAAATTTAATTTCTGTCTCAGTTTTTCCTAATGCGTCTTCCACTGAACAACAGCAGAGTAAGCCCAGATAACAGCACCACCCTTAACCTAGGGACATGTTAAAATGTACCAGCCACCACTGGTTTATTGCCTAATCTCCTATCTATTTAATGCCCATTCACACTCAAATGATGATGTTTAAAACAATGAACTTGCCAGAAAACAGGTTGCATTAGGAAAAAGAAGCAGCACAAGGTCTGGTTTATGTGAACATCGTAACCATCTTTGCTTGACTAAATATTGGTTTGTCCACGTTTAAATATTTCATTTGTTTTACTTTTCTATCAGCACATCTTAATTCTTAACAGCAAAATATAATTAATCAGCATATTATTACAGTTGTCTATGTGAATTCCAAAAATATTTTGGCTGTTTTTTAATGACATTGTTCGAAGTATCTGGCTTTTATTGGCTTTATAGTGGCACAACCTCAGAGGAAGACCCATAGACCAAAAGAAACATTTAAAACCTAATTTTGACCTTGCAGTTTGTTCTATAGCAATCATTTTATGAAAGAAGTAATAAATTTAGGCTTGGTCACAGCTTAAAACTAAAGCCCTAATAATGAGTGTGGTTTGATTCTGAGTTCAGGAAATAAATTCAGGTTATTTTGTTGCTGTTAATACTTACATTTGGGGATAGTGCTTACTTAAAGGAAAAACAAAGAAGTTCAAAGCAATGAAACTGTCTTTAAATTATCCAATGGCACAGAAATTTCAAAAAAGGGAGATTTGGGGTGGTAGGTAAAGAATATGATCATATCTATGTTTAAATAGCAGTAAGATATTTTGATAATAATTCAGAAAATACTAGGCAGAGGCACACAAGTGTCTAAAGGGGAAACGCTCAGGCAGTGAGGGAAAATATGCCCCTCAGTCAGCCAGCCCATGAGCTTGTGGATTATTGCAATCAATCCACTCAAATGAATCAGTCAACTAGGAAAAAAATTTTAAGTCAGGTGAATTATTTAACAGTGCTGACATAACTGGTGAATTATTTGAGATGTTCACTCTTCTTTGCTGATTGCTTGCATTGTGTAAAGACAGAAGTCTTGATATAGAAAACTTCACTTATTCTCTTTATCCTACAAAGCACCACTTTTTCTTCTTTCCCCATTTTTATATAGTATAACCTGTATTCTAAATTTCAGACAGACAAAATAGCAATAATGGAAATGACTCAGTGATCTTTTTAAATTCCTAGTCTCTTTCAACCTCTCTAGACCCCACTTTAATGCAAATCAAAGTTGGGCGGATTGTACTTTACCTACTGAAAAATAGTTTCAATTAGAAATTTAATTACACTGTCTTGAGGAAATGGAAACGACAATTTCTTTGAATTTTACACATTATGGAAACCTCCAAAGTGCTATAAATCTGCTAATTGATTTCTGTACCTGTAATGTTTGATTAGGTGTATTTTATTGTCTTCTTGGTTTTAATTAACCCTGGGCTTGTCAAAATGCTTCCAACGACAAAGGATATATGATGAAGTGTGATAAACTCTATTAACAGAGGTTGACTTTTGTCAGTAATTGCTCTCATGCACAAGAGTTATTAGAAATTAGCACACAGAAAAAAAAAGAAACTGTACTTTTGGTAACAACTTTTATTGGCAGCTATAAATCTGTACAATGCTCCCTATGTGCTGGTGATAAGCACATGTGAGTGACCATAGGGTCCTATAAAAGATCAATCACTCAGTCGATGTCATATAAATATTCAGACTGACAAAATAGAAAGAATTATGAAGTCTGAGTGATAAGAGCAAAAATTATATCAACATCCCCAACTGTTCAAATTAAGGAACTAGATCCAGAAGGTGGACATAAATGTTAAAACTAAGCTACTACCCATTGAGGCTGACCAAAAGCAGTTACTCAATAGGTGTTTGTATAAGTGATGTAAGAATAAATTAATCAACCAATCAGTGAATTTTCTCAGATGACTTGGATTGTTTATCATTCCAAAATCATTTTAATCATACTTTCCTACCAAGCTGGTCAATACAGTTCTTTCTGTTGAAAAAGAAAAGAGAAACATTTATATTCCCTTAGCTACTACTTTAGAAACAGAAAAGAGGAAAAAGAATTGATTCATTTATCCAAATATTACAGTTAACTTTTGTTTTGTTTTATTTTTTATAGTCTGACATGGTAGCCCAATGCCAGCAAAATCCTCTGGGCTTTTGATCTTGAATAGTCTGGCAGAAGCACTCCTCCAGAAAAATATCATATGAAAATTCTTTTCAATACAGAGATCATGTCAGAACCCTGCACAGCTGGATGTGTGACATGATTTAATGTAATCTGATGACTTTTCCCAATCAGGTTAGAGAAAAATACTCATGATACCTGGTTCTTGTAAGCAGTCTCTAGGTTGGAAATCACTGTAGTGGAAATCCTGCTGTTGGTGATGATCTGGAGGTAAAGGTCATAGTTACAAGTCTGGCAACCAGACTGAAAGATAATCCAGCAGGAAATGCAAAAACTTTTTTGTGACATGGTCAGCGAAGAGTAAATTTTCTAGATACCTGAGAGGACAGGGAGTAGAAGAGCAAAGATTAGAAACAGAAGAGGACAAATCCCTTCAATGCCAGGCTGAAGAGTCTGGACTTTCTCAGTAGAAGTGAGACATCTGGTAAGTTCCTACTACTTGTAATGTACTATAGTGTGCTCTGCCTGCCTAATTCAGGATGCTTCTACTCCAAGAACCCTCCTAGACTGAACTTGGGCTTTTTTGTAGAGTGCCAACAAAGGAAAGAGCACAGCAGACATAAGCACGTGCCATTGGGAGGACCAACTGGTCTACCAGCTCCTGAGAAGCTGCATAAGAAGCCGGCATCTAAGTTTAAAGAGCACTAGCCTTTGGAGCTGAGATGACTGAGAAGTTACCTGCTGGCCATTGTCCCACCAGCCCATAGGGATAGGCATCACTATTTCAGTTCATCACCAACACTGACCCTATGGAGAGTATCTGGAAGCTGAACCTGAGCTACAAGAATTAACAGAGCAATGAACTGGGAAAGAAATAAAACAATATATCCAAAGAGAGTAAGAACAAGCCAAGCACCCAGCACAGACCACTTCCTAGTGAAGAAGAACTCCTGAAGGAGAGAGAGAGCAATTGGTATAAAATAATGATAATAATAATCATACCATGAGCACTTCAGGGAAGGAAATCAAAACACAAACACTTTCTTGAACCTGAAATGTATGTTTTGAATTTTGAAATTTAGTAGATGCAACTCAAGAATTCTATATCCCGCCAAGATAGCAACCATGTAACAGGGTAAGAGAAAGATATACAAGAATTTAGAAAATATGCCACTCACATGCCCTCTTTGAGAAAAATATTAATGGAAAGAACTTTAAACAGCATATAAATCTCAAAGGAGAACTTAAGTTAGGAGAAGATAAAAAAAGAGAGGGAAGAGAAGTGAGGGATGAACCTTGCAATACATAGAACTGAATCTAAAAGCATAATGACAGAGTGATGGATAATGAGCAGCGTCACTGTTAAGCTAGAACTCTTAGACTAGAAGGCACATGCTGTATGGAAAACCGAAATATAGTTTGAAATTAAAGGTATAAAACTACCTCAGCAAAACCTAGGTGTTGTAGAAATGGAGGAAAAGTGAATGAATTACAAAGAAATTATTTAGGGAGAAAGGAGAGGAAATAAAAAAAATCTAAAGATCTTATTTTATTGGGGTGGGGAAATTAGTGGATAAATACAGTGTCTTGAAGCAGGAAATAGCTGGCATTTTGTTTACAAAGAATAGTATATAAATCCATTCAACCAATAATTGTAGGCACTTATTAAATATTTGTTGAATGAATAAATTGAAGGTGTTGAGAAGGAAGAAAAAAAACGCCATATGAGTTGAATAGAAAATGACACTACCTGACTTTAAGCTATACTACAAAGCTATAATAACCAAAACAGTATGGTACTGGCATAAAAACAGACACACTGACCAATGGAATAGAATAGAGAATCCAGAAATCAACCCACACACTTACTGCCATCTGATCTTTGACAAAGGCACCAAGCCTATTCACTGGGGAAGGGACTGCCTCTTCAGCAAGTGGTGCTGGGATAACTGGATATCGATATGCAGGAGAATGAAACTAGATCCATACCTCTCACCGTATACTAAAATCAACTCAAAATGGATTAAGGATTTAAATATACACCCTGAGACAATAAAACTTCTTAAAGAAAACATAGGGGAAACACTTCAGGAAATAGGACTGGGCACAGACTTCATGAATACGACCCCAAAAGCACGGGCAACCAAAGGAAAAATAAACAAATGGGATTATATCAAACTAAAAAGCTTCTGCACAGCAAAAGGAACAATTAAAAGAGTTAAAAGACAACCAACAGAGTGGGAGAAAATATTTGCAAAATATACATCTGACAAAGGATTAATATCCAGAATATATAAGGAACTCAAACAACTTTACAAGAAAAAAACAAGCAACCCAATTAAAAAATGGGCAAAAGAGCTAAGTAGGCATTTCTCTAAGGAAGATATACAAATGGCAAACAGACATATGAAAAAATGCTCAACATCACTCAGCATCCGGGAAATGCAAATCAAAACCACATTGAGATACCATCTAACCCCAGTTAGGATGGCTAAAATCCAAAAGACTATGAACGATAAATGCTGGCGAGGCTGCGGAGAAAAAGGAACTCTCATACATTGTTGGTGGGACTGCAAAATGGTGCAGCCTCTATGGAAAATGGTATGGAGGTTCCTTAAACAATTGCAAATAGATCTACCATACGACCCAGCCATCCCACTGTTGGGAATATACCCAGAGGAATGGAAATCATCAAGTCGAAGGTATACCTGTTCCCCAATGTTCATCGCAGCACTCTTTACAATAGCCAAGAGTTGGAACCAGCCCAAATGCCCATCATCAGATGAGTGGATACGGAAAATGTGGTACATCTACACAATGGAATACTACTCAGCTATAAAAACGAATGAAATACTGCCATTTGCAACAACATGGATGGACCTCGAGAGAATTATATTAAGTGAAACAAGTCAGGCACAGAAAGAGAAATACCACATGTTCTCACTTATTGGTGGGAGCTAAAAATTAATATATAAATTCACACACACACATACACACATACACACACAAACCGGGGGGGGGGGGGAAGAAGATATAACAACCACAATTATTTGAAGTTGATACAACAAACAAACAGAAAGGACATGGTTGGGGGGGAGGGGGGGAGGGAGAAGGGAGGGAGGTTTTGGTGATGGGGAGCATTAATCAGCTACAATGTATATCGACAAAATAAAATTTAAAAAAATAAAATAAAATAAAAGAAGAAAAAAAAAAAAAAAAAAAGAAAATGATTTTAGAACTTCCAACAAGAGAAAGAGTGAATAAATAGTAACTTGATTCAATGAGCATAAAAGAAACATGAAACACTAAATTAAACATAAAGTATTTCGGGAAATGCAAATCAAAACCACACTGAGATACCATCTAACCCCAGTTAGGATGGCTAATATCCAAAAGACGCTGAACGATAAATGCTGGCGAGGTTGCGGAAAAAAGGAACTCTCATACATTGTTGGTGGGACTGCAAAATGGTGCAGCCTCTATGGAAAATGGTATGGAGGTTCCTCAAACAATTGCAGGTAAATCTACCATATGACCCAGCTATCCCACTGCTGGGAATATACCCAGAGGAATGGAAATCATCAAGTCGAAGGTATACCTGTTCCCCAGTGTTCATCACAGCACTCTTTACAATAGCTAAGAGTTGGAACCAGCCCAAATGTCCATCATCAGATGAATGGATATGGAAAACGTGGTATATCTACACAATGGAATACTACTCTGCTATAAAAAAAGATGAAATACTGCCACTTGCAACGACATGGATGGACCTAGAGAGAATTATATTAAGTGAAACAAGTCAGGCACAGAAAGAGAAATATCACATGTTCTCACTTACTGGTGGGAGCTAAAAATAAATAAATAAATACACACACACAAAAAAAACTGGGGGTGGGGGGGAGAAGACATAACAATTGCAATTCCTTGAAGTTGATACAACAAGCAAACAGAAAGGAGGTTGTTGGGAGGGAGGGGGCAGAGGGAAGAGGGAGGGAGGTCTCGGTAATGGGCCACAATAATCAACCACATTGTATATCAACAAAATAAAATAAAATAAAATAAAAACATAAAGTAGAATGGAAAGATTAAAATTAAGTATATTTGTTGTCTGCATTAAATGTGAATATGCTGAATTGTCTTAAAATACAAATTGTATTAAACTACAAAGGCTGAGACTTCTTGATAAAAAAGCAAAGCTTGGCTTTGTATTGTTTATGACCTTGTTATTCAAAGCATGTGGAACCAGCAATATCAGCATCACCTGGAGCCTGTCAGAAATGCAAAAGCCCAGGTCCCACCCCAGACCCCACTGAACAGAAACTGTATTTTCATAAGATCCCAGGTGATTAATATGTACATTAAAGTTTAAGAAGCATCATTTTACAAGACACATTTAAAACAAATTTATAAAAGAACCTTGAAAACAGAGAGATGAGTGAAGAGGTACCACAGTAATCAAAACAAACAAAAAAAGTTAGTGTAATATCAGACAAGGTGGTGTTTAAGGATAATAAATAGATCAAAAAGGAAAATAGTGTGTTGATGTTAAAAAGCTCAACTTATTATTTTTTACTTAACTTCAGTTTCACAAAAGTAGATTATTTGTGATTTCTAGTTCATGATACTTTCTCATCATCGACCATTCACAAGCTACTTTTATTTAGTCAGTCAGATATTTCATTTATTATTTTTAATTATGTCAGAAACACCTGAGATACCCTACCCAAAACTAGTAGAGCAACAATAACCTACATCTAACCACATCGATCATCCTCTGGTCCGCTTCCCTTCCTTCCACCTCCTGACATAAATATCACCCTGAACCCTGTACTTATCATATACTCGCTTTCCTTTTTATATAACTCCCTTCCACCAATATGTTCTTAAATGTCACACAAACACACACACACACACACACACACACACACACACAAACACACACCGTTCTTAACATTACACAAAGGAATTTCATGTATAAAATCTTAGGGGATTTACTTTTTTATTGATATCTTATTGCCAAGATTCATCCATCATCCGTTCTGTTGTATGTCACTGAAGTTCATCATTTGGATTGCAATAGAATATTCCACTGAGCCAAAGTGCATCCTCCTGTTCTCTCATTGATGAGCTTTTGGGTTTTTATAGGGGTTTGATTTTGTTAACCAGTACTGCTATGAACATTGTTGTTCATGTCTCTTGCTGTAGCTATGGTAAAAGTGTCTCTTGGGTATATATTTAAGCATAAAGGATATGTGACTATTCAACATTAGAAGATGATGTCAAACTTTTTTGAAGTAAAGAGCACTGTATAAGAGATCCTCCCTGTTCACGTCTTCTCTCAAACTTAATATTGTAGACTTTTAAAAAATGTTGTCTATCAAATGGGTATAAAATTACAGGTCATTGTAGTCTTGATTTGAATTTATCTAATCATAATGACAGTAAATATCTCTACATATTTGCATTGGTTTTATGAGTCCCTTTCTGTGAAATGCCAGTTTACAACTTTTACCTATTTATCTATTGGTTGTTTGTATAAAAAGCACATAATCAAATAAACATGGCAGACAAAAGTATATAACAGAATGATAACAATGAAAAAATTAAGTTTCACACACACTCATATATATTTGTATGTATACATATGTGTGTGCATATGTATATGCGTGTATGCAGATGTATTTATGTGTACAGAGATAGAGAGAAATTTACATCTTTAAGAAAGAGAATATAAATTTCTTTCATACGTCCATGGAATATTTACAAAAATCTCCCATGTAGTTGCCATTAAACAAAATTTAACAATTCTTAGAGGAGAAATTTTGAGAGATTTACTTCAACAGAATTAGAAATAAATAAAGAAAAGATGGCAAAAATTTTAACTCATAAGAAATTAAGAAAAGTATTGCTACAAAGCCATCGATTCAAAATGAAGTCAAAATTGAAATTATAATCTCTAGAAAGAAATTAAGAGTATGCTTCACATTACAACCTATAAGAAGTAGCTAATCTCTACTCAGAAGAGAATTTTAGTAAATGTTACTTAAATACTTTTCTAATATTTCTTAAAAATAAAAATGTCAATTTTAAAGAGTAAATACTAAAAACAAAGGAGTTTGGTACTCAATTTAGGAACTTCATAAAGGAACAAAAGGATTCAAAAGAAACTAATAGAAAAGAATTAATAAATATAAATGCCACAATTAGTTGAAACCATATTAGAGAAGATTAATAACTCCAAAAGCTGTTCATTTAAAAGAAGTATTTTTAACAGACTTACGATCCTGTTTAAGGGTAAAAAGAGAAAGAGAGAGAAAAATACAAAAACTAGAAAATGAAAAGGAGTCTCAAAAAAGTGCCCCTCATAAAAAAAAAAAATTTAAAAAGGGAAAAGAGACACAGCCATATAAGAAAGATATACTGAAAATTAGAAAAGAATACAATGTGCAAGTCTGTTGAGCTGTATTTGGAAACCTGGAGGAAACAGACAATTTACTAATATTAATAAAATGTGACTTAATAAATATGACTTGAGAAGAAATAGAAAATCAGAGTAGGCCCAGATACCACAAAAGAGTTTGGAAAATGATTTAAGATCTATTATTTATCTTCAGTATTGTTTAGACTATTTTAAACAGTAGAAAAATGAAAAGTTCTGTAATTCATTTTATAGAGCAAGTATAACTTTAATATGAAAATCAGAAAAACATTACAGAAACCAAGACCAGAATATATAGTGAAAACTTTTTGAATTTTAATGGAGAAAAAAACCATGAACATCTAGTCAGGGGGAAAAAAAGGAACAAACATCAACAACAACAACCAAAAAATACATAAGTAAAAGTCAACTTTAATCATTGACTACAGTGGGGAAAAAAAATTGACTCAGATTTCTCTTTATTAAAATGCTAGAAGATACTAGATGAAAAGACTGACTGGTAAGCTCAATCGGTTAAAGCAAATTGGCACAGTGTTATAACACCAATGTCAAGGGTTCAGATCCCTGAAGTGGCCAGCCACACATGTACACAAAAATAATAATAATAATAATAAATCAATTACTACAATAATTATTAGGTACAAAAAAAATAGCTTTTACTCAAGGAATCCATATTCAGTGAAGTTGTAAATCAAATGTTAAAAAAAGATACTCTCAAATAGTAAGGACTAAGATATCATTTATGTATCAATACTGAAAATGTTTAGTTTAATTCATGTGCTATTGATAGAGGAAAGAATCAACGTAAAATGATAAAGATGAAAAAGCGGTTAGCATGTACTGATCTAAATGATTATTTTTAAAAAGGAATGAGAAAAGAAAATTTTCTTATACAACAACAACAACAACAACAACAACAAAAACCCTAGGAGATAGAGAGGAAAGAAAAAGATGTCAACTTCATATTCTTATATAGTGAAATTGTCAATTTTAACTACTGTGGGTGATATAACATTTAAGTACCAAAGGTTGAGTCTTCAGACTTTTTTTTTCATCTATCCTCACTTCTTTGATAGTCTTACCCAGTGCCATGGTTTTAAACAGTATCGATATGCTGTTGACTTTGATATTTATATCTTTAGCCATGAGCTCTCCCCTGACTTTAGACTTATAGATCCCATTACCTTACCTGCATTTCTAGTGGGATCTCTAACAGGCATCTCAAACTTATTAGGATCAAACTAAACTCAGGTTTCCTCATCCACAAACTAAGCTCAGTCTTCCACAACCCATCTATTAGCAAACCCTGGTGTCTCTCCATAGAATATATCCAGAATCTGTCCATCTCTCACCACCTGTGCCATTACCATCCTAGTCTAGATCTTCCACCTAGATTTTTACAAGAGACTCCTAATAAGTCTCCTTCTCCACACTATAGCCAGTGACCCTTCTAAACTATACCACATCGTATCCCTGCTCTGCTCAATGCCTTCACATCTCCCTCAGAGTTAATTCCAAAGCCCTCAGGAGTCCTGTATAACCTGGCGCGACCCCCACCTTCTCTGCCACATCTCCCACCGCTCTTCCTACCTATCCTTTTGCTATCCTTTTGAGTTGCACTCAACTCTTTACCAAACAAGTCCCCGCCTCAGGCACTTTGCTCTTGCTATTTCCTTTATCAGAAATGCTCTTCCCCCAGATAGCAAGCAAAAAAGCTTTGGGTCTTCATTCAAACTTCACCTTATGAAAGAGGTCTTCTCTGACCACTTTTCTAAATGAAAGCACAACCCCCACTTCTAACCCCTTATCCTGCTCTATGTTTTTCTTCACAGCACTCATCGCCACCAGACATATTATTTACTTTTGGATATTTACTGGTTGATTGTCTCCACTAAAAGGTAAACTACATAGAAACTGTGCTGAATTCTCAGTGTTTAGAACAGTGCCTAGCACATAATAGCACTTAATAAATATTTATCAAATGATTGAGGAAGGGGAGGAAGGTTGGGGATACTTGGGAGGGGACAAAGGGTACAAAATAATTTCTTGTAATGGATATGCCCCCAGTATGAATCTGACCCCCACATCATGGGCAGGAGGGGGGACAATCAGCTTTGTATTTCATGAATATTTGTAATAAATAAATAAACAAACAAATAAATAAACAAACAAATGAGTGAATAATGTAATTACTAGAGCTGCATTCCTAAGTGTGTTATTGACTGTATACTAATTCTGCTAGCAAAAGATATGACAAATAAACTTAGGAAATGTAGGGTTAAATAAAATTACTTGAATTCTTGACTTATTTAATACGTATTTATGAAGTGCCTACTATTCATCTAGAACAGGCAGATGCTGTGACTCTATTAATGAACAAGACAGGCAAGTTCCTGCTATTATGGAGTTTGTGGTCCAGTTAGGAAAATAGCCACTAATCAAATTATTACACAAATAATTATTTAATTGTTATTATAACCAGTGCTGCTGAGGAAAAGCACAGGATGCTCTGAGAGTATATAATGTGGACCTGATTTATAATCTAGAAGGTTTGTCTGGTGAATTAATATTTAACTTGTATACTAGAAGAATGATAAGAGATTATCCAGCTACAGAGGTGAAGAAAAGAGCTCTGGGAAGAAGGAATAGTTTGTGTGAAGTACTGATGCAGGAAAGAATACAGCAAATTCACGGAACTAATCAAGTTAGAATGTCATGAAGTTGTCATGAGGGGTTCATAGGCTGTGTTAAGGATTTGAGAATTGGTCTAAAAGCAATGGGAAACCATTGAGGAGTCCTAAGCAGGACTTCTCAGAGCCCTTAAAATACTAATACGAATTATAAATCTCTAAGTAGCATATCCTCAATTTATTTGATTATGAAAACTTCCTTTTATAGATCCTCTCAATGGAACTAATATATATATTTTGGGAAATACATACAAGAGAGGAAAAAAATTATTAAGAAAAACTTATTTTAAATAGAAAATGAGAAGAAAGGATAAAAAGTAAAATAACATATATGAGACTTTATAGAATAGTTGGGTCCATAATATACATGGATTACATTCTATTGTTATGGAGCAAAACTCACATTTGGTTCCAAAGCCAAAATCTAATTTTCTGCTGTCTATATAGCTACCATATATCCTTTCCACTCCTAATTATTTACCCATGCGGAATAAAAACACATATAGACTTGTATGTAAAAGTTCATAGAACCTTTATTTGTAATAGAAAACCTGAAAATAACCCAAATGTCCTTTAAGAAGTGAACCAATAGACAAACTGTGGTATATCCATACAGTAAACTATCATATAGCTATGAATCGAAATAAACTACTGATACATGCAGAAACTTGGATAAATCCAAAATTATTATGCTGAATAAAATAAGCTGTCTTAGTCCATTTTGGGTTGGTTTAACAATGCCATAGACTGGGTAATATATATATTTTTTTAAAGTATTTCTTACACTTTTGGAGGCTGGGAAGTTCAAGAGCATGGTACCACCATCTGGTTGGCTTTCATGCTGCTTCGTAACATGGTGGAAAACATCACATGGTGAGAAGGCAAGAGTATGTCAGCTAATGTCTCTCTTCCTCTTCTTATAAAGCCAACCTAATGACCTTATCTAATCTTAATTACCTCCCAAAGGCCCAATCTCCTAATACTATCAACATATGAATTTGGAGATCAAGTTTCCAACACATGAAATTTGGGGGACACATTCAAACAGTAGGTGAAGCCAAATACAAAACAGTATATATTATACGATTTTATTTACAGAAAATGCAAAGTGATCTTTAGTGATCACTAGAGATCAATAGAGATCGGTGGTTGCCTTGGACCAGGGTAAGGAAGAAACAGATTGCAAAGAAGCACAAGGAAATTTTAGGTAAGGATGAAAATGTCCTGTATTATGATTGTAATTGTGGTTTCATGAGAATATATATATATATATATATATATATATGTATAATCTGTCAAAACTCATTGAATTGCATGCTTTAAGTGGAAACAGTTTACTTTCTATAAAATTTACCTTATTAAAATTATTAAAAATTGAAAGAAAAAAGATAAATCTAAAGATGTCTGTTTTGGATGTCACTGTAAACTGGGCTCTTCATACAGTGCTCAGCATATGGTAGATGCTCAGTAAATAAAAAACAAAATTTGATTAGGGCCGGCCCCATGGCTCACTCGGGAGAGTGCGGCACTGGTAGCACCGAGGCCACGGGTTCGGATCCTATATAGGGATGGTCAATGCGCTCACTGGCTGAGCGTGGTGCAGACCACACCGTGCCAAGGGTTGTGATACCCTTACTGGTCAAAAAAATAATAATAATAATAATAACAATAATAATAATCATTTGATTAGCAAAAGTAATACATTTGTTTTAATGGATATATAGAACTTTGTAACTAATTTAAAGAGAATACATATTTATGCAGTTGGCCACAAAAAAAAGTGGACTCCAAAACTGTCTTAAGAAGAATGTAATAAAAATAGAAAATCACAACAAATAGACAATGACAAAGCTGTAACAACTTGGAAAGAATGTAAACACTGATCATGAAGAGGAAATAAAAGATTAAAAAAGAGGGGAACAAAAATATACAAGTTCAGAAGTGGGAAAAGTGTTATAATTACAAATATAGTTAAAACTAAAAGAATTTTAAGAAAATATAAAATTATGATATAACAATTAATTTGAAAAATCTAGATAAAATGGACATATTTCTAGGAGAACCTGAATTATCAAAATTTATTCCAAATGAGATAGAAAATTTGAATAGACCAATAGTAAGAGAGGATATTGTAAACATCAAAGATTTATATTTAAAAAGATACAAGCAAGTGCAAAATAGAAATTATCAATCAATATCATTTATGAATTTAGATAACAGAAAACCCAAATGAAATACTAGCAAATAATTATACCATGAATTAAAAAAAATAATTATGACCAAGTTGAATTTATTACAAGCTCAGGTAGGATCAAAAGTAGCAACAAATGATATTGCCTATGTTATTTTTATTAAATGCTTTTAAAAAAATCCAAAACTATTGTTCAGTAGGTTTTCACCTTTAATCCATTTATATTATTCAAAAGATAAAAGCCATTGAATAACAATTGTAAAAAATGTATTTAATAAAAGTAAACAGCAATTCATAATTCAAATTCTGAGTAAAACTGTAATAGAATGATAATGCCTGAAAAAAATAAACAGCATTAAATAGAAATCAATAGTGATGGAATTTGGATTATTGTACTCTCAGAACTCATGTGGAAATCTGATCCCCAATGTGGCAGTATTGGGAGCTGTTTGAGTCATGGGGGTGGATCCCTCATGAATGGATTAATGCTCTCCCTGGGGGTAAATGGTGAGTGAGTTCTTGCTCTATTAGTTCCCGTGAGAGCTGGTTGTTTAAAAGACACTGGCACCTCTCTCTCTTTCTTGCTTTCTCTTGCCATGTAATCTGCTTGTACCCACCAGCTGTCTGCCACTTTTTGCCATGAGTGGAAATGTGAGGCCCCCACCAGGTGCAGCTGTCCTAGAATTGTAAGCCAAATAAACCTCTGTTCTTTATAAATCACCCAGTCTCAGGTATTCTATAATAGCAACACAAAATGGACTAATATAAATAAGAAACATAAAATTACATGATTAAAGAGTGGATATATTTCCTTAGAGGTAGAAATGAGACGAATGCCTGTTGTCATCACTAAACAGTGGAATTTATGGCTAATAAAATACATAAAACAAACAAAATGACATACATTGAATGTATATGTATACATATATGTTTATATAATCCAAAAGATTCAACTAAAATAAAACAACTACTAGAACTGCTAAGAGAATTTAGTTAGTGGCTGGATACAACATTAATATTAAACAGCTTTCTTTGATACTAATGAATGAGATGGAAGCTATAATTCAAAAAGGGATTCCATTGATTCACATTAGAAGAAAAAGTATAAAGTATCCAAAAATAAATATGTAAGGAAATGTGCAGGACTAATAAAGAACAGAACACAAGATCTTGTAATTTTTTTTAAAATTCTGAACAATATCTGCTTCATAGGTTTCTTGTAAGCATCAGAATTTAATTATGCTTAATTTGGTTGGGGGCATTTATTTTTATGCTAGGTACAAGACAGGAATATAGCTTTTGTCTCCTCGAAATAGATAAGTGGCCTCTGATATCCACACTATACATTCCCCATCATTGTGAAACATCATATAATAAATTCATATATATTTAAATATATATTTTCCAAGTTATTTATGCTTATTGATTTATTTGTATATATCTGAGCTGATATTATATGCATTTTAAGAAAAAAAATATCTGCTGGAGGATTCCAATCTACTGATTTAAAAGAAAATTTCTGGGGTATCATTGAACAGGCTTCAGAATTTTGAATCCAGGTGGTCTTTTTCCATTTGAGAAATCCATTGTGTAAAAAAGTGGATTCCTTCACTATCAGTGCGTCCCCCCCACAACCTTGTTTTTGAAACTGTTATTAAATATAATGAGAAGTTGTTCTTAACAGAAAGTTTCCACCTTCTATGTTCACTGACCTAGTTTGGAGCTCAGCAAGTTGTTGCTCAGCTTTTAAAAAACTGGTGACTCTCTCTGGAGGGTTTTAAAATACTAGTGCCAGGTGCTGCACATTCCTGCAAAGGCATGCTCAGCATTTCCAGGCTATTTCAACTCTTCCCTAGGCTGAAGCCAGCAGTTCTGTGAGTCTGTCCCAAGGTAGCAAGGGGTCCCACCAGAAAAGAAGAGTCTTGCTTATTTAGTTTTGATTTGCTTTAGAAAGCATATACTGCACACACAAATTTTAGTAAGTGCCTATGAGAACTCATTTATTAACCTGGTAACTATTTCATTGTGCAAATATATGTGGGCATCATGTTTCCTGTTTCCAAGGAGATATAACTGTACCCGCAGACAAAACACATACTGATTGGAAAGACTCTGTTTTATAAATCTAATCAGAACTTTTTCTATTTTGACCAAGGATTTTGAATACCTTTTATAGAAGGAGCAGGTACAATCTGGCATGCCAAAAAGTTACAAAGTTCAAAACTGGACCAAGTTAGAGCAAATTTAACAGTAGGGAATAATGTACCATTTCAAAGTTGATATTGTAAAATGAATCACCAATGCAGTGTATCACTATGTTAATTTAATTTCCTCTTAAACACAGCTTTGGATCATATTTTCAAAGTGACTAATATATGAGAAAGACCCATGAAAGTTGTACATGGATCTTGTTTTCAGTAACTAAATTTTATTTTATTTTTTTCAGAACTATTTTTCAAGGAATAGTTGAATTGACCACCAACGATTTGGAGAAAGGACCACCAATGTACTTTTGGACAAATTCCAGTCATATGGAATACGATTGGACAGTATTGTGAATGATTTTTACCTCAGGTGATCCAGGATCCTAGCCTTTTGGGGGATGGTGGAACCCAATGACATTTTTCAGTCATGATTATGAACCACGGATCTGGCATCAGTTGCTACATGATTCTGGGAAAAATGAATTGACAAAGTAAAATGATCTAATGTAATTAGCCTGCTCATTTTATAACATCTAATGGAAGAGAGAGAATCCTAATATATATATTATATATATATATATATAACATATATATTATATATTATATGTTATATATATATAACATATATATTATATATTATATGTTATATATATATATATAACATATATAATATATATATGAAACAGTCTATCAGACAAAAACTTTGGCCACCAAAATGTTGGTATCAATGTGAGAGCAAAGAATTCAGTTCAACAAATATTTATGGAATGTATACTATGTCCAGGGAACCATACACAGTGCAGGAAGTATAAATATGTAAATTCAACCATGAGAAGTTTACAGTCTGATGAGAAAGACAGATGAACCTGTGCAGAGATAATCTCTGTAATATGGTAACTGACATGTTAGAACAACAAAAATTCTTGCAAAATTGTGGTGGATAAAGTGAAGTAGCAGTATCCAAAAATAAGAGCTAGATTCTGGAAAATGAGTCTTCCATATATAACCTTGGGCATGATACCAAGCTTCTCCAGTCCTCAGTTTCCCCATCTGTAAAAAGGAGAATACTAGAACTTACTTTGACAAGTTGTTGTAAGGATTTAGATAAGATAATTTACATGACGTGTTTGCTTCTTTTGTGTGTATGTGTGTGTTTGCTTCTTAGTAGTCATTAAATAGTAGTCATTGGTAGTACATGCTATTAATATAGAGAACATAAAAATCAACTAATAAAAAGAAAAAAAAAAACAACAATGTCTGTTGCTTTGCCTTACATCGGGTGACAGAGATGCAAAAAGGATTACTCAAAGCCCATTTCTTAAGTTCCCTGGTGGTCTAGTGGTTAGGATTCGGCTCTCTCAAAGCCCATTTCTTCTGAGCAGTGAGACACCCCGAAGGGGTTAATTTCCTTAACCCCAAACTGGGATTCTTTCTCAGTATTTATTTTCCAGGCCAGGAAGTTACAGAAAAGGAACATAGGTGGAGTTATGGCTAAGTATAGTCTAACAATAGAGGCTGGCAACATCAGTGAAATAACAGTGACATTCCATAATGCAATTTGCAAAAGGTTAAGTCAGATCCACCAACAAAAGTTTGTTCTTAGAAAACATTTTCTTTCCCTACAGCAATTTCCTTAGTATGTTTGCACAACAATAAAGCAACTTAACATATCAATGGGTAGGTTAACCTGCTCCAAGGGCATCTGTCCTTGAGCCAGCAACTTTGCTGTGTTATAATTCTATATCTACAACAGAGACTTTAGCCTGGGGAAAGTTTCCTGTCTCTTGCAAACTTAACATTTCTATATGTAATTTTTAAAAGTTAGGCTAAACCTGAAACTACAGGGCTTTGGAGTCTAGGCCCTATAAAATACATTTGTTTTATAAATGTTAGTATACTCCACAAATGTCCTTGAAGAGACCATTCACAAAAGAGTAAATACAAATAGCAAATACAACAAAATATATTGTTATGGTCACGTGGGCACTGGTGCTAAAGTGGGGAGTTTGGGGTTAGCTGAGATCAAAACTCTCAGAAAACTAGGGAGCAAAAGCGAAAGTTTGGCAATCTATTTTCTCAGCAGCATCTACTGTCCTCCACCCTCTTGTAAAGCATAGAGAATCTGGGCAACTGCCTTGCTATGGAAGATTTTTAGAGCAGGATTAATCAGCACCTGCTGATTAAATTTTGGGCTATAAAACTGCAATATAGCTGTCACATAGCTATGTGACATAGCTGTAGTCTATGTTATGTGCTTTCCAATGAAGTGCTTAATTAAAATGAATGCCTAGATGTTTAAATTCCTAGATCCAATCAATCAGCTGGTTGTTTATGACTTATCAAAGGGTCCCTTTTGTTCCTAGTGTGTTGTGATGCATAATGTAGTTTGTGGCCCCTAAACTAAGAGAAATTAACCTATACTCCTGAGAATGGAGTTCACAGCCTCATCAGTACCTGACTTTATCAAAGGAGATAAATGCAGCAGAACACACAAAACTGCTATGCTCGCAGGGATATAAACAACAAAAAATCATGTGTGAAAATCCAGTCACCAGCTTTGAAAATGCCTCCTTTCCAAATAGATTGTTAACTCTTTTCCTTTTTTGAGAAGTCCCAGTAACTTAATGTTTATGTCATATGGGAAAGCAACTGGCACTTAGTAAGAGCTCAATGAACATTTGTTTACTTCCTTTTCCAGTTTTCTGTGGCTTTATATTGGCAGAGGGATCTGAAAGAAATGATATTTTTCTTTAAATAATGAATGAATTTTAATTAGCATTGCTAGATCTAACAAATAAAAAATACCGGATGCCCAGTTAAATTTGAATTATATATAAACAGCAAATATAAGTATGGGACATATTTATACTAAAAAAATATTTGGCGTTTATCCAAAATTTAAATTTAACTTGGTGTCCTATATTTTATCTGCCAATTCTAATTCTAAGGTTTTTCTAGGATCATAAAGCCCTTCCTTAGAGATGCTATAGGACAATTAATGGGCATGAGAGAACATAGAGGTGAGGTGAGGGGTCTGAACTATGTACAGTTATGGTAGGACTCCTGTGCTGCTGAGCCCCAATTGGGTTCTCTTGCACTAGTACACCCTAGTATGCTTTAGTTGGGCAAGTCACTTGATTAATTCCATTATCTTCTTAATGATTCCATGGAATTTTATGTAGCATGCCCAGAGAGAAATAAACTTGTTTAAGCAAAACTACAAATTACCTAATTTGCTAATTTGAGAGCCAACATTTTGAATGTTAGCAGCCACCCAGTTGAAATGTACAATGATATTAGAGTTTTAAAAAATAAGGACTTTATGAAAACACAAAAATATGAACTGGCAATGCAAATATTCACTTTAAAGAATATGACCAACTTGGGGAGAATTCCCTATACATCAACTGGAGCAGGATGAAATAGGATTTGGACACTCATCTTTAATTCCTTCCTCATTAAACAGTTTAAAAAATTTTTTTTTAGCTTGGTGAAGCCGAGAGAAAAAAAGAAAAATCTCTGTTGTAGAGGGACAGCCAGATTTCTCTCCTTCTGTCTACTCCTGTTTGGGTATTCCACTACATCTTATACTCTGTTCTTGTCCCATGCTTGTCTGTCTGGGGTGATGCTTTTATGTGTCAAGGTCCTTATTAATATGTGAGGATTTTTCTAAGTATCTATCTGCAGTCACTTATTGTTCGTTCTCAGCTTTAAGTCCTGAGTGTTTTCCAAGTGTATTGCTAAGGATGTTGGCTCTTTCCAACACTCTCTGCCAAATGTTTGCTAATTACTTACCACCCTAGGAATAGCTTCTCTATTTGTCTGCTTGGTGCTGCAGTTCAGCTTTCTAATCCATATTGCCTATGCAATCAGCATTCTGCCCCACTGGATTGTTCTACATGCTGGGGTGACAGGAGGGAGTTTATCTACTCTCTTAGGAGGAAGTGCTTATTGGAATCTGATCCAAAAGTAAGTTCCCCATAGAGCAGAAATGTTGATTACATTCATTCATTTATTCTTCCGCAAGTTATTTCTGAGTGCCTGTTATATGCCAGGATATATACAAGGCCTTGGGAATATATCTGTGAATGAAATAAATTTGACCCCTGTAGTCTAGTGTGGAAGTCAGTCATTTATTCACCAATTCCAATTGTGTTGAATGTTTTTGATAGAAAATATGTAAGATGATACGTGAGGAGGCCACAGGGGGACTTAAGCTATGTTAGGAAAGACTTCCTGGAGTAAATTGTATTTAAGCTGAATAGGAGTTAGCAAGCTTAGAAGAAAAGTGTAGGGTGGAGGTGAAACGACATGTGCAGAGGCTCCTATGAACAATGACAGAGCATGATATATTCGTGGAAATAACCAGAATATAAAGGAGGTTTCAGTAGATGCACAAACAGCTATAGAGTGCCACTGTATGCCAGACACTGTTCTAGAATCTGAGCATGACAGACATTGAAGAAGAGCTTAAGTCCTAGGAGGAAGACAGACAACAAACAGGGAAACATTAAGAAGATAACCTCATGTATTGATAAGTTCATTGAAAAATAAGTAAAGAAATGAGATAGAGATTGAGTGGTTTGGGTGTAGGGCTGCTTTAGTCGAGGTGGTCAGGGAGTGTCTTTGAAACGGTGACATTTGTGGTGAGGTCTGCATGTTGAGAAGCAGCCACATTAAAGTTTGGAAGGACAAGAACACCATGAGACAAAGAAGTCACCAAGAGCTTTGAAGGCCATGTGTGGGCCACGTGTGGGAGTTTATCCCAAGGCTTTATCACAAGGGCAGTGGGAAAACAGTAGAGATGTTTAAGCTGATGAGTATATATTTTTTAAAATGGTATTTTGGCTTTGCTGTAGAATCTGGATTGGAGAGGAGCAAAACAGAATGCGGTGGGTGGGTCCAAGGGATGGGAAAAAACGACTGGGACTAGAAAGTTTTAGAAAAGAGAGTTGGTAGGCCTGTTGGTTGAATTGTTATGGGGGATGAAGAGAGAAATGAGATAATGCTTTTTTTCTTTTCTATCTTGTGTAACTGGGTGGCTGGTGGTATCATTTGCTGTGAAGGAGAGATGAAAATGATTAGCTGCATTTAGAATATGTTGGCTTTGAGGTGCTTTTACTATATCCATGTAGGGTGACCAAAAGTCAGTCATATACATGAGTCTGGACCTCAGAAGAAAGCTCTGGGTTGGACATGTGGACTTGGGAGTTATCAGAAGAGAAGATAATTAAAGCCCAAGTAAAGTGTGAATCATGAAAATAGGGCTCTGGATATAACCCTAAGAAGTGCCAAGCTGTGGCTGCTCAGTAGTGTGATGGTTTTCCATGCGGCATTATGTGCACTAGACATCCTCTAAACACATCTCCTGGCAATTGTTAAAAGACCTGTCATAGTGTATGATGACCTGAATTCTGCAAAAGTTATTAAATATCAAGCATGCAAAAGGTCCTGTGTTAGGCAGGGTATAATGCATTAAACATAGCTCTTGATAAGAATTGTGTATAGGAGGCCAAGGATGTGGGGCTAATAACAATAAACAGTAATTTAGTGTCTTTCTGCCAGCCACTGTGCTGAGTATTGGGAATAAAACAGTGAATAAGCTTTTATTCCTGAGCCCAAGAAGCTCACAGATAATGGTGGAGTGGTTCACATAGGGAAATAATAATAAAACACTGTGATACCTGAAGAGACAGGTAAAGGATATTGTGGGGACATAGAAAGGGAAGGTAGTGGTAATGGTCCAGAACACTATGAAGAGGAGATTATGATGCACGGTTGTAGGCCAAATTCCTAACCCTAGGACAAAGACACGTAGTTTCAAATAATGATACTAACCCTATCAGTACTCTCAAGGAGAAAGCCCTTAAAACTCTTTAGAGTTCACAAAATACACACAGGCTGTTGGGTATTTTGAGCCTTTTTCTTAGGCACTACAATAATTAAAGCCTTATGTGGTACTGATGCAAAATAACTCAATTAAATAGCAACTCACAACCACCTGGTCCAGATCAAGTAACTGAATAGAATCTAAGCTGTAAGGTAGGGAAGTCAGAGACTGCTACCAGGAACTACTGATAATTTGTCCCTTGTACCTGAGCTAAACATGTGACATTAAGCTTCTCTGGCCCAAAGATCTCTTATCTGTAATCTAGGTTAATGGTATATATGCCTTCGATTGAATGTCCCCCCAACACTTAATCCTCACTGTAACTGTTGTGAGTGGGAAATCCTATCCTGGTATTTGAAAAATGGGGCTTTGAAGAGGTGATTAAGTTGATGGTGGTCATGGGTGTGGTTCTGAGGGCTTTAAAAGGAGAGTGGATAAGGAGCTATCTCTCTCTCTGCTCTACCATCCTGCCATGTGAAACCCCTGGGTCACTGTCACCACCACCAAAGCTCTTACTAGATGTGTTGCCTGGACTTTAGACTTCCCAGCCTCTGAAACTGAAAGCAATAAATTTCACTTTCTTATAAATCACCCAGTTCCAGGTATTCCTGTCATAAGCAACAGAAATGGACTAATACAGTATATGACACTCTCCGTGTTATGAGAGTGAATATCATGATGTTCCAGAAGCAGACAAGTATTCAAGAGATGCCCCAGGATATCCTGGGTATTCTTGCTACACCTGGTAACACTAATGTATACTTCTAGATATATCGTCAGGATGGGCATTACACTTGACATACATGAACTGGGCATTGCATTTGGGGTTATGTTTTGACTTACCCAATTAATCAGCAACATTATTTGTACCACACATGAATAAACTTACTGAACATGTATGAGCAAAACCACATTATTGGTAAAGGTAGTCACAAACTCTGATTGATGTGGATAAAGAAAGATAATAGGAAATAGAGAAAGAAAGAGGACCCAAATTGCCTAAGTTTGGGATTAATTAGCAGAGATTATCCAGAATCAGGTGATAAGGTTGAAATCACTCTGTAGTAAAGAGCTGTTTCTAATCCTAACGATGTAATATTATTTAGACTCCTTAACAATTCTGACTAAAGCCATCATTTTAACACTAACTATGCTTTTCATATTAATTTTTCAGTCTAGACTTTCCAAATAAATTACAACACTGGTTGATTGATCTCAGGCATGAATTTTTCAGTTATTTTTGTTGTACTATTAGGCTAATGAAGTCAGTGCTCTTGGTCACACGGGATTCAGTATAGGGAAGGAGATAATGCAGCTTCGAGCACACCAAAAGCATTAATGAGAGACCAGCCAATCAGTCACAGAATCAGGCAGTGAGTCAAGAGAAACAGTATTACAAGTGAACTTCATGGCATTAGGTGAAAAGTCTAAAAGGCATCTGGGGACATAAC
Source organism: Cynocephalus volans (assembly GCF_027409185.1). Classification (NCBI taxonomy): domain Eukaryota; kingdom Metazoa; phylum Chordata; class Mammalia; order Dermoptera; family Cynocephalidae; genus Cynocephalus; species Cynocephalus volans. Next base: position 120,987,396 of record NC_084467.1, on the reverse strand, counting down.
GGCTGGACCAGCTCTAGCAACACCTACCAAGAAAATGGCCATAGCAGCTCTTGCCCAGCAGAGACTGAAATCTTCTGCTGACTTTTTAAAAAATAGGAAGCTCAGATTCATCTGTTCTGGCCTATCGAATGAGTTTGAAGTTAAGGAGTGTCTTTTCTCATTGTCCAGCTCCTCTGCTAAGAGATCTTAACTGAGCAGCAGAAGTCACGCAGGGGAGATCTACTTTCTCTTGAGTCCTGTGGGCTAATTTTCTCTTCTGGCTGCCTTCTTATGAGCCACAGAAATACAGATAAACAATGGCATGTACTTCTCTTTCTAAAAGGTCAATAAGTGTAAACTTCTAACAGCCACACCAAACATTTTGTTTAGTACAAAAACGAATCTGAACATTTTATAATCACGTCCATGCAACAGGAAGAGGGTCACTGGCCCCTCTGGGGCGTGGATATGGTGTGAGAACTTCAGCCAGCACAGGGCCATGGTTTTCCCTGAGCTCAGGCCCTCTGAAGCCTGGTGGGATCCCTCCCACTACTGTACAAAATCTGTTGCCAAGTAATGCCAATGAACTTCAAAAATCTATAGCAAGCAAGTATAGTTTAGTACATTTTTAAAAATTCAAATTCATTTCCATAAAAATGAGCCTCTTCTCTGTCACAGCTTGCAATTCTCTCTGACATTCAATTGACTGATCAGCAGACCTATGCTTTATAGTAGGAGATTTTTTCCATTCCTCTTTGATCTGATTTCCCCCTATTTAATAGACAATTATAGGCTCTTTAAATCCCAAAGGTTCAGAGACAGCAAATAATTACCAGTAGCAATTTTAGAATAAAGGCAATCTAAATGAGTTCAGTTAAATTATGCAATACTAAGTAGTGGCGTTTTTTATTTTAAACAAGGACAGCTAACCAAAACCCCAAATAATCGTTATACTGCCTCAAATTCCTCCTGACAGCTGCCTGTTAAACTTCTGACCTGTTTGTAAAAATCTGCACACCATCTACCAAAGGGATACACACATGATTGCAAACTTCTGTTCTAAGGACATTAAATAAATTATTTCTTTAAGATCATATGGCAGATCTATAATTAATTAAACCCACCATGATATTACGCAAAATAATTTAGCTTTTCTAAAAAGGTAAATGTAATTTGCCGATCTGGTATTTGGAAGAATGCTTTGCCCAAAATCAATTCCTTTAGTTCCTAGAGAATAGAAACTAGAGGCAATCTCATTTTAATTATATCTCTTTATTGCTAACAAAGGAATGATTTATGCAATTAAATTAACTGGCTAGAAAATTATTCTCAGCTGGGCTGTCCTAATTCTTTGCTTTCTGAATTGCAGGCTCTTACACTTTCCTATGTAGATTAATTTTTCTGATATGAAAACAATGCCTCTTGTGTTCGTCTTTTCCATTTTTTTAAAATTCAAAAGTCTCCTTTTCTTCTTGCCAACGACATGAGTAATATTTGTTGAACTGCTGGGCTTTGACTTGTCTTTTTTCCCCCAATGTTAAAAAGATGAAAAAAATCTTTTCTTTCCAATCTCATTATTTCCAGAACAGAGCAAGATTTCAGGGTTTCTCATCTATGGTACTGGAACAGCAGAAGGAACATGGAAAAATTGCAAAAGTGTCAAAGGCTGCAAAATTTGAAAGTGGTTTCAGTAGCCCCAGAAGTTGTAAATTAACAAATGCTTTTAGAGGGCTATTTTTCTTATTGCTTCCCTCTATCCCTTTGCCTTCTCTGAAACTCCCTGCCTTCATCCTAGTCCCTCTCTGTCTGCCCCAATTATTTCCTACAATGTGCAACCAGGTAAATAATGCACTCTAGATCAGCAGTCATAAGTCAACATTTATGGAGTGACTTCAGGGAGTAGTATACTGAATGAAGTTGGGGGGCGTTGGTTACAAAGGAATTCAAAAACATTCCTCCTGTCCTTAAGTAGTGGGTGATCTAGGAAGAAGTTTTTGTAGAAATTCTTATGAAATAAGATACATTTCTGTATTGGTGGATTAAAACTAGCATGATGACATTATTTGGGGCCTAAATTAATTCAAATATTTAAAAATATTCTCTATATTTTGTTACTTATTCTTTTAAGACTGGATGAGGTGAGGAGGTACAAAATAAGTAGGCTAGCAAATGTTAAGAAAATGGCAGAAAAGAAATCAGGTGAACTTTTTCCTTCACAGCAGTAAATATGTGATAGTAACATGCTTCCCAATGCATTCACCTTTATTTACCAGATCAGGGATCAAAACCTTTCTCTGTAAAGGCCAGAGATTAAATATTTCTGGACTTACGGGTCACAGGGTTTCTGTCACAGCTACTCAACTCTGTGGTTGTAGCATGACAGCAGCCATAGACAAAATGTGAGCACATGAGCGTGTCTGTGTTCCAATAAAACCTTATTTACAAAGCAGGTAGTGTGCTAGTTTGACTCATGGGCTGTGGTACCCCTGCACTAACCTCTGCCAGCTGCTTTTCACCTTCTCCGAGGAGAAGAGCCCTATCCATTTCAAAAATCAAAAAGCATTTACTGAGCCCCAATAAGTACTAGGCAAGGCACTAGGTCCTCAGTCATGAATAACAAACAGATTGCTTTTGAAACCTCACAATCTAGTGGGTTAAACTTTTTAATAATTTAATGTATTAAAAAGTTAGAATTCAGAAACTTTTTAGGGACAAGAACTATGATGGAAGTCTTTTTTTAAAAAGTGCTGTGGGAGAAGAAAGTGAAAAGACAAATCACAAATAGAAGACAAAAGATAGTGTTCAGAATTTTTTTTAAAAAATCCTTGAAAGTAATAAGGAAAAAAAAAAAAAAAAAGTATCCAAGTAGAAAAATGGCCAAAAAATATGAACAGATAGTTCACCAAAGAGGAAACATGAATGGCCAATAAACATCTGAAAAGATGCTTATCTTCACACGGAAACAGGAAAATAAAAATGAAAACCACAGTGCAATACCATTTCGCATCCATCACACTGGCAAATGTTAAGAAGTCTGATTAGACCGAGCAATGACAAGGATATAAAGTAACAGGAACACACAAATGCTGCTGGTGCTAATGCAAAATGGCGAAGCACTTAGGAGAGCTCATAATTCTATGCTTTGCTATATTTCCCAGCAAAATTTCACTGTGTGTGTAAAAAAACACACTAACAAATTTTCATAGTACACAGCACATTTATAATAGCAAAGAAAAAAAAAAAGATAGGAAGCAACCTAAACATCCTTTAGCAGGATTATGTGGCACAGCCATGCTATGAAATACCACACAGAAGTGAAAATGAAACAAGAAGAGTGACATATGTATGAATATGTCTATGGAAGTAGCTCAGAAATAGAATGCTTATTTATCAGAGGAATATCTTGGTGTCTGCCGCTTGTCAGGCACTGTTCCAGGTGCTGTGAATACAGCAGGAGCAAAGTCCAAGTTGCTTCCATTGAGCAAAAACAACAAGTTGCAGAATATGCGAGGGGGCTTCAAAAATTTCATGGAAAGACTTGTATTATCTTTTAATTCATTTTTGCGCAAAGTCTTTGAAGTACCCTCATATAAAGTATAACATTCAAAGATTAAAACATGCAAGCAATGCTACATATGGTTAGAGTTACTTCATATAGTCAGTAATAGTACAAATAAGTTCACAGAAATAATAAATTTCCATTTTAGGTTACCTGAGAGCAGTGAAGGGGTTTGTAATCTCAGAGAGCTATAGAAAGGACTTCAGTTGTATTGCTAATGTTTTCTTTTTTAAGTTAGGTGATAGTACATAAATGTTTATTATCAGTCACAATGTAGTACCTTATATGATCCCTTTATAAAAAGAAAACAGAAATATCTTCAAGTTCAAGCATTATGTAAAAATTTTGATTATTAGAAGTTTCAGCCAAATTAAAAGTAAAAATAAACTAGAGTCTGCTTGACATTCTGAACATTTACTTCCAGAATAGAAAGTTAAATACACTGTAGACTTTTATCACTTGAAAATAGCTCTGGTTACTGTGGTTTGGTAGAGTATCAATTAAAGTGTAGCCTTCATTTATGTTGTGTCAGAGTTTCTGGGCTGGGCCCCCATATCAGAAGTTTATAATTCCTTAGAAATTCACTTTTAACGGGGGTTATGTGGGGGTTTGGGGCCTCAGGGTAAATAGAGAAGAAGAAATAATTTTAGTTGGAAAAGTTAGGAAAAACTTCGCAGTGGGTACTTACAAGTTTGGACCTTGATTCCTAGCCCTCTTCCACTATAGCGATGATATCTCACATCACATACCAATGATCTGTTAAGACTTTGAGGCCTCATGTCTTCTGGGATTGATGGAAGCAGAACTAGCTTGGAAAGCCTACTTTATTCTGCAGCCACCTTTGGGAGGAAAGTTAACTCTTGTGGTCTTGAATCCTCAAAGTAAAATTGATGTTAACCAAGACGTGGGAGAATCTCAGACTGCCACAATAGAAATGAGACTGGAAACAGACCTGTATTTGTCCTTTTTACACAGTGAGCCTGAGCAAAGGAGCCAAACGGCTTCCCAAGGTTTTCAGATTTAAATCTCTAGAATTGCACGTGGCTCATAGAGTTAAGGCTATAAGTCCCCAAATTCTGAAAATGTGGCTAGTAGATGCCCGATCACTTTTATTAAAAGTTGAAAGAACGTCAGATTCTATCTATTTGGAAGCAACTCATATTATTGACCTAATGTATGTTGGAATCAATTAGGAAACTATCTGATTAAGGATAATATAGATCCAGTTTTAAAAGGGCTTGAATGCCAACTAAGTAGTTCAGACTTGAACTAATGAGGACATTGGCAGTCGTCTTATGTTTTGGGGCAAGTGAATCAACTGGTTGCCACTAAGAACCTCTCTGAGCCAAAGTCTTCCATCTGTTTCATAGGAGATAATGAGTGTCTCATCTGCTAAGTCATGTTGTGATCACAGTAGGCAAGTATAATGTTCCAGTCAAAAAAAGGTATGTTTTACGAGATACACTAGTGTATTGAGGAGATATATTCAGCAGTGTGAACACACCAATCAAAGGAACAAACCCGTGACTTTACCTTAAAACCTTTCCTATCTGTGGGTGGTAAGGGTATGGAAGTCTGAAGCCCCAGTACAGGGATTGGAGAGTGGCTCTCTCCAAGAGCCCTGCCTGTTGGTATTCATTCCTTTGTGTAGTCTCCTCCTATACTGTACCACAGTTGGTCTATGTAATGAGAAGAAACTGGCAGCTGTGATGGTATGTCATTTCCAAGACTAGGTTATCAAAGACATTGTGGCTTCCATCTTGGTTGTTCTCTCATCTTCTCTCTCTTCCTTTCTCTCTCTCTAATCATTTGCTCTGGGGGAAGCCAACTGCCATGTCAAGCAGTCCTGTGGCATCTGTGTGGTAAGATCACAGCCAGCAGGAACTGAGGTCTCTTGCCAAAATTCATTTGATAGAGCCATCTTGGAAGCAGGTCCTCAGCCTTAACCAAGCTTTCAAATGACTGCAGCCTGGTAGACAGATTGACTGCAATCTCATGAAAGCCTCTGAGCCAGGACCACCCAGCTATGCTGCTCCTGGATTCCTTGACCCTCAGAAATTGCGTGAGATAATACTTTTTATTTTAAGCTGCTAAGAACTGAAGTAATTTGTTACACAGTGATAAATAATTCAGGGATCTGAGCAGAAAGGAAGACTAATAACATTTGAATGAAGAGAGAGTTAAGTGTTGACAGTGTCCATGGATACTTTTTGAGAGCAAAAATTATCTTTTTCACCTTGACTTCTTTCAGTGTACTTGGATTGGCCCTATGTGTAGTGAACTCTTAGTAAATGTATGTTGATTTGTTGTGTAAAGAAGAGGGGGCCTAAATTCTGTGAATGTGAAGGAAGCCCAATGTTGGGTGTAAGATGAGAGGGCAAATAGGAGCTTCATGATTAATATATGACTAGGGAGACCAACTCTTCTGATTTGTCCTGAAACAAAGGGTTTCCTGAAATGCACTGGACATTGAAGTGCTAAAACTGGCACAGTGAGAGAACTAAAGGGACCCTTCTAAGAAAAATAGGTAAAATTAATGTGAGAAACTAACAAGGGACAGCCTATTACACCTTTGAATACCATAGAGTTTCATCACTCATTTGTTCATCAAATATTATTTTGCTTGTTATGTGTGAAGTTCTGTAACACAAAATAAATTTTGGTCTCTGGCTTGAATGAGCACTGATATAAAGTTATCCTGACTATACAAGGACAAATTTATCCTTCTTGATAGAATCACTTGCTAAGAACTTTTGAAAAGATATTAATGTTTCTGTAACTCTCCCCCTCACAAGTCTAGTCTTAAAAGATAGCTTTAAGCATTTCAATATTTTCTGAGTCCTTTGTCCTTTGCCTCATGATACACCTGGTAACAATAAATGAACATTTGTGGTCTAATGGGTAGATCACAATCATGAGTACCATATGATTGTTTTTTCATTAGATTCTATTTCTTTCAAACTGTAAAGGCTCACATAACACCTGCTGCACCCATTTTGTCACCTCTATTTTTAGGGTTTTACTAATAATAGCCATTTACAAAGAGTGCATAGTTTACAATTGTAGGGAAAGTAAACATAAATGGTCAGGGTCCCTCGAGGGGTTTGGAGTCTTTGCTGAGCATTTGATGTAAATATGTGTGTGTGCCAGGTGTTTCTTGATTATTGTCTAATGTAATTGCATGTGTACCCAGGTGTCTTGGGTTATCGGACTTAAGTACAAAGGACAAGCAGCTCTGATCCACAGGGCCCTTGGTATGCAGTGCGAGGCCACTAGGGTAGCTGCAGCTAGCTACCTGAGCTTGCATCTAAATAAAGCCTATTTGTTTTTTACCCACAGCTCCCAGGATTTTTTCCTATTACCTCGCTCACGGACCTGCAGGTGAGGGGTTTGTGACCCAGTCTGTAAACGGGTGTGAAGGGCCTGTGAATGCCTAGCCCTAGCAATACAACACTTATTATCTAATTTAATTCTTAAAATAACCTTGTGAAGTAGACAACTACACTCCCTGGAAATTTGAAAATGAGAAACCTAAGGCTCAATGCCATTCTGTATTGTGCTCCAGTTCATAAAACTGGTAAGTTGCAAACATGGAATTCAAAGGTCTCTCAAATACCACATTCTTAACCACTGTACTAAATACCTCATCATACCAATTGCTAACACATGTAAAGTGCTTGACTATGTGCTGGGTGCAGTACCAGGCATTTTAGATATCATCTCAGCTTTGACTGAAAGAACTTGGAAAAGAACTTGGTGATGTGGAAGTAGAATCAATGACGGGAGGCAGGGAGGGCTACTGACCCTTGCTATTCAAAGTGGTCTGTGGTCCAGCAGCATCACTGTCACCTCAGAGCTTTTTAGAAAAGCAGTATCTCGGGCCTCACTCAGACCCACTGAATCAGATTCTATTTTAACAAGATCTCCAGGTGACTTGTGAGCACATCAAAGTTTGAGAAACACTGCTATAGAAGACCTGTGAAAAAACCTAACCACAATTGCGGGTAGATTTCTCTAATGCAGTGATTCTCTAAATGTGATCTTTGAATGAACAGCATCAGCTTCACCTGGGAACATGAATGAATGTGAATTCTAGAGCCCCAACCCAGGCCTACTGAATCAGAAACTTCTAGGGCAATCACCTGTTTTAGTCCTCCTGATGATTCTGATGAATTCTGAGGTGTGAAAATCCTTGCTCAAATACCATGCAATCCTTACACTTGCTCTCAGCCAGGAAAGGGGAGTCAGCAGTGACACCCTGTGGAACCAAGGGAAGTTTGCACCTTTTCTGTGCGTATGTTTTTTTTTTTTTTTTTCCTAGTAGAAGGATAAAACCATCATGATCTTTGTTCTTTGCACTAAAAATAGAAAGCTGATTTTCCTGCAAACTACTTGCTTTAGGGTCCTGTGCCCATTATGGTCATACAGAGTGGCTTCTTAGACTTAACATTTATTCACTCATCACCAACTAAGTGTAAAGGATTGCAATAGAGACAGGGCAAAAGATATACCACATCAAATTGGTCCCTGGAGCAATCTAACAGCTATAACAGTATCAGGTACCATTTGAGTGTTTGTTGTGTGGCAGGCACTGTGCTGAATTTTTTCCAAAACTCAATCCTTATGTGCTTGAGAGATGTTTTTCCTATTTTATGAGAAGTAATGTGACGACTGATTCTAGTTTATGCTCTTAATCACACAGCAGTGCTTCTTAAAGTGATCTCCAAGAATTATTATTAGAATCGCTTAGTATGCTCATTTCAAGTGTAGAACTCCTGACTCACCAAATCAAATCTCTGGGAGTATGACATGTTTAACAAGTACGCCAGGCAAATTTCACACACTGCTGTTTGAAAACCACCAAAGTACTCTACACTGCCTTCATCAAAATATTGTCCTTCAACGTATGAGGGTACTTCAAAAAGTTGATGGGAAGAGTTGCATTATCTCAATTTCATTTTTTCATGAGCTTTTTGAAGTACCTTCATATTATAGATCTTATACTGAAAAGGATTAGCATCAAAGATTTGTAGAGCAGTGGGAAGAGAAGATCGAGTTTCTACTTTAGGGAGATCTATGTAGTGGCACTAAGAACAAATTACAGGTTGGTAGCAGTAGAGACCTATTTTACAGGATTATCAGGAAAAAAACGTCACACTGAGATACCAATGCTAGGTGATATTCTAGGTTCATTTCCTAAGTGACCTGCTAATTGTATGCTGTCTCAAATTGTCTTGGAAAATGCAGTTTTAATGCAGAATGAAATCAGAGCTAGAAATCTGGAACCAATTACTAGGAGAACAGATAAAATGATATCTAAAAGATAATAAACATAGGGTCAGAATTAGCGCCTTGGGGTAAGAATCATTCTTTAGCAAAAATTTTAAAATAATTTAAAGATAGTTTTAGAATCCATTTCAACTCCAAACAAACTGTCTCTAAGTTATTTCTGACACCTGAGTTGTTCCTATCATTTTAGAACTTTCAGCTTTTACATTTCCAACCTTAAAATCCACAGCTGTTTTAGCATTGGCTAGGCAAGTTGTGTTATGCCCCCTGGTGGCAACAGGGATAAGAAGATGAGAGGCATATTTCAATCAAAGGGAGGGAGAAAGCCAACTTAATTGAAATAGGTGGCAGGCCCTGACTTTGAAATGGAATTCCATGTAAAACTTTTCTGGTCTTACTAAAAATAGAAAACATCCTGTTAAACTAAAATCAGATGTATTAACTCTAGCTTGAGAGGTGCATATTTCAATTTCCCTTGCTTTGTCATAAAATGGATTAGCTCCTTGAAATATGTCAGTTGAACTTGAAATTAAATATTTGCTCTACATACAGCTAAGTAGCTGAACTTATAAAAGATACTAGAGTCTGTCTGCACAGTATTTCCTTTAAAATAAGGCCTCAGCACATGCAATATACACATGATACCATTTGCTTCTTATTAATTTCCTGTATTAATGAAATTTAAAAGGTTACATGGCCCACATAGTCATTTTCAAGAAGCCTCTGAAAAAAAATTCTAAATTTTATAATCTACTCTTCAATCAAAATAGTCAAATATAGGTTTTAATGTGTACTGTACTGAGGGCCTGTTGAACAAAGCTTTTTACCTGTTTGGTGGCAAAAACAGATGAGAAAGAAGATATCAAACTACTAGAACATATGTTGATATTTAGCATGAGGAAATGTATAAAAGATAAGCGTTTCTCTCTGGATTAAGATAAACATGGTCTCAATGGCTATATCATTTGGTCACAGGAGAGAAAAATGGCTATTCCTTAAGCAAACATTTAAGTAACTACAAGGTACTCAGTACTATGCCAGACTAGAAATACTGCTACAGATGTAGTCAGTGGTCTCAAGAAATTCAAAGTCTAGCCAGCTAGAAAACATGTTTAATAAAATTACAATATAACAACACAAATTATAGTGAAAATAACAAAAAAAAGAGAAAACTGACAGTTAAAAAAGGTATTACAACTGAGTGTGGACTGAGACTTGAAAAATTAGTATTTCCGAGTTGAACAAAGGAAAGATATCATAAACTTAGGGAAGAAATGTATATATACACGGAAATATTGCTTGAGGATAAAGCTCAAATGAGAAGTAGCACGAGAAAAGTCAAGAGAGCCTAGAGGTCTTGAAATCCATGCAAGTTTACTTTATCCTAAAAGCAAAAAGTCCCAAGAAAAATACTAATCAGTTCTGTTTATTAAGTAGTTAGATCTAGAAAACCAATTATTAATTGGAACGTCTGTGCCTACTGGGCACTGTACAAAGTCTTAAACCTTGGAATCATATTGAACATTGCCACTTTCCTGTTCCATAATAATTTTCATGTGATACTTGCTCTTCATCACAGCAAATACCAAAAACCCCACCTCACAAAGATATGTCACTGAAAGTACTGTGGTCTAACAATGAAACTTTGAACTACCTTGAGCTAATAAGTTTGCGATGCTATCTGACAGACATCAAGTATCACTGTTTCAACAAAGGGCAGAGTAGAGACATTAATTGCTGCACAAGTTATTTTAATTATAAATTAATAAAAGTCTACATTAAATCTTATAAACTAACCACTTATGAGAATATATAAAAACTGAATGAGCCTACATTATTTGGTACTTTGGAAACTTCATAAGTTCAACATAACTATTCCCTTTCCAAACAGAATTTAAAGATGGCAAACTATTTATAAAAACACATACAATTTTGTTAATCAGGTTGACATTCTGAACATCTTCTTTTTCAGTTCAGCTGTTTTCTCATCTATCCTGGCATAACATTCCTCTGCTGCCTTTTCAATCCCTTCATGGTATTTCTCCAAAGCAGTTTTCATGTTTAGAAATATTTCCTAAGTAGAAAATAAAATAGAATAAGAATTATTCCATGCAACCTAAACTAAAAATGAGTTATAAGAATTTCAATATTTTCACCCATATTTATTAACAATTTAGAGCCTAAACGCTTATGCATACACACGTGTACATATGTGTGCCTGCTCTTATTAATAATTCACCCTGCAAGCTGCACTAACACATCAAAAAAGTCTGCCACTTAGAACAAAGCAAAGACATGACAATGGCTAGAATTCCAAGACATTAAGAACAAACATTTCTAATTATCAAGGAAAAAATTTCACTTTGGAGCTTTCCATGTTAAACATGGAAAATACCTAGATTACTGTAGAAAATGATTACCTCTGCATTTGACCTTGATGTTCATTAAAGGATATGTAAACAGATTTAATAAGTAATCTATAGGACCAAAAAAATATATTAATACCTTTAAGAGTTTTTTAATAAACTGATCAAGTGGTTTAAACCTATATGGATGTGTTAAGAATTAAAAAATGAGAACAGAACAATTTTTATAGATTAAATAAGAAATTAGCCTATATACATTTTCATCTATCTCCTACGTATCAAATATAATATTAATCTTATTTTATTATTCAGTCTTCTAGACTCAAACCATGATACAAGTAACAATGGTATTCTACAAGTTTATAAGACATGCTTTGCTGCTGAAATAAAACTACAGCCCTTTTCCAATGGGGGAAAAAAGCAGTAAATGGGTATAATGTTTTCAATTTTAAGCATCTCTTCCATTAAGTTTTTCTTAAACCTATAGTTTTGGCTACTACTTATCTTAGACTTAAATTCTAGCACAGATACTGATTCTGAATAAATTACATAGATTATAATTTAATATAGCATAAATTCATAATGTTCCAGGAAAAGAACACTATTTCCAGCAACTCTGCTACTTAGGCAAGTTTGAGAACTATTACTCCAAATTAGGCAAATACAAATATACATCTAAGATTAAACTCTCTCCAAAAACTCACTTATTAAATCCTAGTACAAAAATAAGAGTGTGTTTAGATTTCCAAGATCTAAGGAGGTACCAAATTATACTTTGACAGGATATGAACCATTACAAAAATCAAAAAATTTTGGAAGCTTTATTGCTTAAATCTTATAGAAAAAAAAAGGTGAATTAATTGCTAGCTTGTGTGAATGCCATTTTTAAAAAAATCAGTACATTCAGCAACTATAGATCAATTTAACTTCCTAGTTCTACAGGGGTATATGTTTATTCATACTAAAAAGAACTGAATAAATTTGGTAGAAAGATTGTGTGTAAGAAACTATCAAAACTAAGTGTGGCTAAATAAAGACATACGATCTATAAATATCTAAACCAACCATTTCAACATACTCAAAGGAACACTTTCCTCCTAAGAGTGAATATACTCTCAAGGAGGAACCAAATTCTGCAGGAAGAGCCATAGTAAATAAATAAAGCACTAAAGTCCAATCACACTGACATGTACACAGAAGCAAACAAACACCTGAAGTTCTAAGCCAACCCTCAAAAGATGTTTAATGGTGACAGATCATAGCCCTGACAAATGCTATATATTTTGGAGTTTCCAATTAAATTCTATACCCATTTGGAACTTTATACTATTAACTCACAATAACTGATATATAATAAGTAAGTCTTACTGTGATGGCCTTCACTGAAGTTAAATATTTTAAAATCCAAAGTCTAGTTCTGCGCTGTCTACTATGGCAACCCTTGGCCACATGTGGCTATTGAAATTTAACAGAATGTAATAAATAAATAAATAAATAAATAAATTTAACAGAATTTAAATTAAATAAAAATTCAGTTCCTCAGTTGCACTAGCCACAAGTCAAGGGCTCAATAGCCACATGTGTCTACTGGCTATAGTATCGAACAGTACAGAAGATCATTTCTATTACTATTGGATACTGTTCGTCTAGAAAATTACCTCACTTTTCAAACCAGAGAAATTTAAGATTATATAATGATGGAGTTTGGATGTACTGTCCTCCTAGAACTCATGTAGAAATTGGATCCCCAATGTGGCAGTGTTGGAAACTGATTGAGTCATGGGGTGGATCCTGCATGAATGGATTAATGCTCTCCTTGGGGGATAGGAATAGTGAGTGAGTTCTTGTCCTATTAGTTCCTGCGAGAGCTGGTTTTTTAAAAGATCCTGTTACCTCCCCCGTCTCTCTCTCTTGCTTCCTCTCACCATGTGATCTGCTTGTACCCACCAGGTGCCTGTTGCTTTCTGCCATGAGTAGAAGCAGCCTGAGGCTCGTTCATGCCAGATGCAGCTGTCCCATAATCGTAAGCAAATAAACCTCTGTTCTTTATAAATTACCCAGTCTCAGGTATTCTGTTATAGCAACACAAAACAGACTAATACATATAATATCCATAGAGATTTATAGCCAGCATAGCCATTAACCCACAAGTATGTTTTAATTTATCAAGCAAATATATTACTGGGTATTTTTTACAAGTAGCACTGCGAATAGTAAAATAGTACAATGGAAGACATAATTATGCTTTCTACCTTAAAGAAACATATAACCAGACCAGACTGAATATTCAGCACATGAAATACACCTAGTGCAAATGAGGAACTAAATTTTTTGTTTTATTTCATTGTAATTAATTTAAACTTCAGTGTAGTCACATATTGCTAGTAGTTACTCCATTGGACAGTACAGATTCAGATTACTGAAACAGATTAAAAATGCTAGTTATCTGAAAGAGAGAAATCAAAGATACTTGAAAGAAGCCAGAGAAAGTTATATGGAAGATATAATTTCTACTGAACCTTAAATAATAGAAATGATTAGCTTAGATACAAAACTTTGAAAGTCCTAGGAGTGCGGATCACACCCTCCTTCTTTACAACTTACTTCCTAGGTCAAGTGTAATGTCTGACAACTAGTAGATGCATAGGCCGTTTGTTGCAATATTAAATGAATGAATAAACTGCAGGAAAACAGGGAGCTCCTATTTTAAACAAGGCAGTATAGTATTGAGAATGATATTTTAGCAGGATAAATTTGGCAGTACTTAGTATTTAAGGCAGATTTGATAGAGAAGAATGTAAAATCAAGAAAAAAGTTTAGCAATCCATAAGTATCACGAAATTCTGTGATAAATGTATAAATAAAAAGGGGGTAGTTATGAACAGCACCACTGAGTAAATCATAAAATTAACTTGATGACTGGATGTCAGGATTACTTAAAGCAAGTCCAAAATTTCTATTCTTTGTGACAGAAAATGATGCCATTGAGAAATAGGAAGAAATTTATGAAGAAATTGAGTGAAAGAGAGAGGGAGGGAGAAGGAGAGAGAAAGGAAGAGGACAGACGCAGGAAGATGCTGAATGTGATTTCATATATGTTACTTTTGTTGGGAGTGGCCAGAATAGGAAACATTTTTTAAAGCTATCCAAATAAAGGTAATAATTGAAACTAAAAAAGATGGTAAAGAACATTTATCCCATCTCTTAAGGGAATATCTATGGGAAAGAATATTTAATGAAAAAAGGAATATGGTGATCCCTAGAATCCAACAGAATTGCACAAAAAACAATTTGGCAATCTTAACATATCCTCTTCTCCTTTTCATGGAGGATGATTATGAAGTAAGCTAAAAAGAGTTATTTAACAAAAAGTATCTGATTTCACCAAATTATTTAGAGACCTTCCCATGCTATTGTAGAACAAATGGACATCACAATGAAGACTGGGAAAAAGTAGGTTAAACCAGCTTAGCAAGTGGAACAACTGTACCTGAAGTTTTGGTCAATAATTCTATGCTACTCTGAAGAAAAAAAAATACAATGCACCAATGGTTCCAGTTCTCAATACCTTTATCTTGGAGAAAAAAAGGCATACTGAACAAATTTGCAGATGACACTAAGCAATGAGAAATAGTTAATGTGAATGATATATTTAAACTGACGTGGATATTTTAGAAATCTAGTTTGAAATAAAATGAAACCTAAAAGAAATAACAGTAAAATCCTGAATTAAAAGTAATAGTTGCATTAAAGTATGGTAAAAAGAAATCTTAACTTGGCAGAACTGTATGTGATAGGGGGTCCTTTAATTGATAACAAACTCAATATGAGTCAAGGTCAAGAGGCCGCTGCTAAAAATCCAACCCATTATTATAGCATTGTGCTTTAGGGCTGGTCACGCCACTATTCTGGAAAACTGTGTTTAGTACTGGATTCTACATTTTAAAAGGAATAATGACAAGTAGGAAACAGAATAGAGATGACAGTAAACGGGACAGTAATAAATCTTAAAATTAAGCTATATAAAGAATGGCTGAAAAACTGGGGCCAATTAATCTTTAATAAGGGACAGCTCAAAGAACCAATGATCATTATCCTCAAATGTCTGAAGAGTTATTAAGTAGAAGAGGGTATAGATTTGTTCCAGAGAGAAGAGCTGGGTTCGCTAAAGTACAGAAATGATTATTTTAAACTCAAAACAACAAACAACATTTTAACAACAAAAGCTGTCCTAGTAGAACAGCTTGGTGGTTCAGTGTTATACCACTGAAAATTGAGCAGAACATATCAATGGTTCTCAAAAGCCAAGATAAAAAATATAGGTTTATGGGTCCTATTGCTGGAGATTCTAATTCAGTGTACTTGGGTGGAGGTTTGTTTTTCATTTCAAAATTCCTCACTGAATGCTAATACACAGCCAGTTTTAAGAAACGCCATGCTAAATGACCTTTCAATTTTACAAATATTTATGGAAAGTATACTCCATTCACAGGTACTTCAAAAAGTTTGTGGAAAAATGGATACCATGAATCTTTCCATGAGCTTTCTGAAGATCCTTCATATAAAGCACCATTCTAGACATGGTTTGACATGACATTCTATTGTCAAAAAACAAAATGTTGGGCCGACCCCGTGGCTCACTCAGGAGAGTGCGGTGCTGGGAGCGCAGTGGTGCTGATAGCGCCGAAGCCGCGGGTTCGGGTCCTATATAGGGATGGCCGGTGCACTCACTGGCTGAGCGCGGTGTGGGCGACACCAAGCCAAGGGCTGAGGTCCCCTTACTGGTCACACACACAAAAAATGTTATTGGTGAGACATACACACAAACCTAACAGTAATATAAGGTAGGCATGGGCATCTTTTATGACTGATAATTGTATCTCAAATTTGAGTTAGTAACTAGTTACTAATTCATTAAAATTGGTTTATTAACTGTACCTACACCATGTGATAACACATAAATATTTGTTGATTTGATTTGGGTAAGTGGTAGGATTAAGTATCTCCTACAGTCTTTCTAATGCTCTTTTCTAATGCTCTTTAAAGAGGGCCAAAGACTGAATCTTAGTGAATATCCAGTTAAGGGGCAGAAAAAACAGAGAGAAGAAAGAAAAAAGCACAACAGTTATACTAGGCAAAGCTTGAAGAGGAATCACACCATTCCGTTTTCTTTCTTCCTTTCCTTCCTCCCTTGAGATAATGCTCATTATGTATACAAACACTTACATGTGCAAGTGCTAACAATGCAATCTTTTAGGGGATAAAAGTTCCTGAGAACGGGTAAGAGAATTGTCTACTGTGGCTCTCTTAATATTAGGTATCTTTGCAAATTGGGTGTAGATAGTGGAAGGTAGTGACAGTCAGAGTTTAAATATTTATCAGGTATCAGGGCTACAGAAACCTCAGTCTAAGGTGTCAGTGTAGGCAAGATGAAGAATGAGAAAAAAAAAAGAGACCAATGGATTTTGCATAATAAATGGATATTTTTAGTGACTTCTGGTAGAGGAGTATGGACAACTGATCTTGAAGATATAAGCCAAACTTCAAAAGTTAAGGAGAGAATAGATGTAATAAATCTATCAGGAATGGACTAGTTGTTAAGAGACATCAGTAGTTAAGAAAAGGATAGAAACAGTAAAACATTTTGTTTGGCATTGTACTGGAAGTTTGAAAGATAAAAATACTGAAGATAGAAGACAAGATGACTGTTCTCATTAAACTTAAGACTGTCTATAAAGCTATAAAACAAATATACTCAAAACAAGAGAATAAACAGAGAAGTAATTATTATAAAGATATTTAAAGTCTTATAACACTCAGGAACCAAGCTGTTTTGTTTCAGTTAATAACTCAACTTTAACATTTATGCTAAGAAATACTTTTGAGATCCTTTTATCAGGGAAAAAAATACAGAAACTTTTTAGAGGGCATTACTTAAAATCATTATCCAAGTTCATTTATCTAAAAAATTCAGAACCTTTATGTTGTGACTACTCTTAATGCAAAGAATGATATTCTGCTATGTGCTATCAGGAGAAAAAAGACAAGAAAGAAAAAAGGTTTGGAGCAGACATGTGCAAACTATACACGGGTAATAGAAAAGGTGCTATAAATGAAAATAAGTAAAAGATTTGTGGGGTCAATTTCTGCTCCAGAGAACTGGCAAAATCTTCACAATGAAGGTGACATAATTTACATTTTAAACTCATAAGATTATCTAAAATTCATTTCTTATGAACCCATATTCACCTGTGACTTCAGTTTCTCCCTTTCAGTGGCATCTCTCAGTTGTTGAATTCCAAATTTAATTTTTTGGATTTCTTGATTAATTGTGGTTACTCGCTCACAGACAACACCTCTTTTTTCTTGAACTTTATTGCAATCCCTAGAGGAAAATAGAGACAGCTAATATATAATCCTCTTAAGTATGTAAAATGGCAAATACTTAATTCTTATTTTGATTCCAAAGTGATTGTGTTTCAGTATTTGTTTGACAAACCTAAAACTCTTAAGACAAAAGCAAACAGATGAAAACCCCAAAGTGTGGTGCTACGGTCATGTCACAGCATACAGTGAGCTTTTCACCCAAAAACTACTGGAGATTTTCAGTTACATTTCCCCGTTTGTACATACTTATGTACTGTTGGTGGGAATATGAATAAGTACAACTTTTCTGTAAGACAGTTTGGCGACAAATACAAAATCCTTAGTTTCTGCCCTTTTTCTTCATCTACATGAAGTGCAAAGAAATACTCAGACGATTCCTAATACATCTTTTGGGGACTGAAGGAATCGACATCATAGACATATGTAGGGCATGTATTCTAAAAACACGTTCTTTGAACTGGTGAGGAAAAGACCCAACAATTGAAATATCCCAACATAATGGCTAAAAAAAAAAAAAAAAAGTTTAGCAAAGTATTAATTCTTACCTGAATGAAAAATAAGACTTTTCCTCAAAACACAGATGCTATAACTCTACAGAACAGCTGGACTATGGTAAACCAGCTGATTCATTCTAATGCAACTCAAGGCCACTGTCTCTAAAGCACACTGAAATAATAAATAGTGGCACCAGAACCTTTTGAAGAATTATACAAAGGAATTGGAATAGTGATGTCTAGGGGGAAAAAAAAAACAAACTAGTAGCTAAAACATCTCTAAAATCTAGACAAAGCTTTATAAGTTTTATAATTAACTCATCTGTTTTAGCCACCTAAAGGTGGAATACCTTTTTGAAAATACAGCAGTTTTGAAATCCTAGGGGAAAAAATGTATTAGCTTTTCCTAATTACTTTCTAATACACTAATATTGAAAATAACTTCATACTCAATTACTGTGCGTTTGTATTGCTTAACATCCTCATGCTTCTTATTTATTTTGAATTGTGCTGTGGCAAGTTTTTCTTTCTTCACAATCATCAGTCTTTTGAAGGAATTTTCTTCAGTCTTCAATTTCTTTAGTTCTGACTCATCACTCTCAATTTGGTCCTCCAAGTTCAGGCTCTATATTTTATGAGAAGGATTGAAGTCAACACAGCAAATTAGGATTTATAAAGAAAATGAAAGAGTATTTTCTAGGATGAGCTATAATGAACTAAAACTGTTTAAACTCTGAAAGCCCAGCAGAAAAATGCAGGTTGAACAAAGGAGATTAACAGGAGGGCTCTAGGGGGCTGAGAAAGAACATGACAAGCAGAAAGGTGTTTTTTATGTTATTTTATCAGCAATGACTGGAATAGAGGGACACATTAAGATCAGCTAAGAGGCTAGAGTTGAGGGGGTTAGATCCTGAACTAAGGGAGTAGAAATAAAGAGAAAAGGAAAAACCTTAGAACCAATTAAAAGCAGTAGATTTCAATCTTTTTGGGTCATTCTTGATGGCAATTAAGGGACTATGTAGTTGGGGAAAGAATACCTCAGGCAGTCTCTACTACTACTTCTAAACAAAAAAAAAAAAAAAAGTCTAACCACTACTGCTCTAAAAAAACAATCATTTATCAAATGTAATGTAAGTGATCCTGGGACAATGTGGATTAAAATGATAAAATTAAGAAGTGAAAAAGGATTTTCAATCTTCTAACCTGAGAAACTTCAATGACAACATTAGCTGTCATTCTTTAGGGCAGAGACTGTGTCATAAACTTTAAATCTCTTTATAGGTCCTAAGTACAGTGCTGGGCACTAAGTTGAAACTTTATGCTTACTGACAACAAGATCATTTCCAACTGTTAGAACAAACTTAAAATTCCATTATTAGTTTCCAAAATATACACAACATATTGTGTTAGTTAATTTATTAATTAATTTAACCTGAAGGTTAAAATGGGCCTTGCTACTGCTATGCTTAAAAAGAAAAGTATCTTACTCCCTAGCATACATTGCCACACCTATTATGCTGTAGAATGATCCTGCTTTTCTTTAGGAAAATACTAACAAAAAGTCAAAGTAAAATCCAGGGAGCTGTAGTAAGCTATTACATAATAAAGACATGAAAATTCCACATAACACAAACCTCCTTTAAGATACTGGTTATTTTTTCCTTATTATCTGCAAGGTCCTGTATTTTCTTTTGATATAACTGCACCTCCAGCTGACATGAAGGCAGGCAGTCAACCGAGTCCCCATAGAGTTCGTACTTCTCCATCACTTCTTGCTTTAAAAGAGAAAAATTTAGAGACCACAGTTTGATTTTCTCCTTTTTGAAACTGCAGTAATGTCAATTTGTTTGCTCTTAAATGATTCCTGCACTTAATATTGAAAGCTTAAGAACAGAGAACAATTAAGTTTCTAGGTCAGTAACAAAGCACTATTACTGACATGTGTCTAAGAGCATGTAATTATGCTTCTTAATTGCCAAATATCCTCGAACAAAGGAAAACTGCCATCATTTTACTAAATCATTCGCTGAAGTACCTTACAAAGGTTATTCATGATGATATTAAAAGAGTTTATTCTGCTAATACTCAAACTACTTCTGATTACTCCTAGGCAATCATATTACCCATTTATAATCCTCTTATTTATTTGTATAATAACTATTACTATAGCTAATTCTTTTAAAAAGATTAATTCCTCTTCTAAAATTACAAAATGAACATATATTTATCACAACCACTGTAACAACAAAAAGACTTCTTCCCTTTTCCCCACTATCTTACCCCTAATCCTTCATTATTAACCAGTTGGAGTTCATCTCCAGTGAAATGCCTAATAATATTGCTCATTTTTCTGTTATCTTTTTTGTATTAATTTCTAAATACTCTTTGCATATCATGGATATAGTCCCTTTACCTGTTATATGCACTGTAAATATGTTCTAACAGGCCCACTTTTCTCTATAGTTTTTGGGTTTCCAATCTTAATTTTAAAAATCTAACCCAGTCTACAATTATATAAATGTTCTCCTAAAATTTCTAAAATTGTTAAATTTTTAAATAAAAAATTTTAATCCACATAGAATTTATTTTGTTAAATGATCCGAGATATAAACCCAACTCCCTTTTCTTTTAGATGAATAGTAATGGGCCAGAACCATTTTTTAAATAAACCATCCTTTTCTCATAAGCACTCAGGTCTATTTCTGGGCTCTCATTTCTGTTCTGGTGAGCTTTGTCTATTCTTATGTGATAATCTAAACAATCAGGAATGATTTAGATAAAAAATTCAGAGATAAACCAGAAATGTTTTAGTTAATAATTTAAAACCTTGGGCCGAGCCCGTGGCGCACTTGGTAGAGTGCTGCGCTGGGAGTGCAGCGACGCTCCCGCCGCGGGTTCGGATCCTACATAGGACTGACCGGTGCACTCACTGGCTGAGTGCCGGTCCCGAAAAAACGACAAATAAAAAAAAAATAATAATAAAATAAAAAATAATTTAAAACCTTGCCTCATAAAGAATGCTAAATTATCTACTCACTTTTAATTTTCTCCAGCCCCACCTCAATCCATCTTCCACATCAACCCATAACATTGAACACACCTTGTTCCTACTACCTCACAGAATTCACATATGCAATTCCCTCTGCCTTGAATGCTCTTCCACGTACAATATACTGGGATAACATGTTCATTCTTCAGATGTCAGCATAAATTTCCACTTCTTTCCCTCCTCTGCCTGATTTCCACCGTGCTAAATTGGTCTCCTCTCATTACATTAGATCAAAGCCTCCTATACTTCCCCCTCTCTTTTTGGTGCTATTTTTTTTAATAGACCTTAATTTTTCAAGCAGTTTTACATCGCAGCAAAATTGATCCGAATGTACAGAGAGTTCTCATAATACCCCCTGCACCCTCATATGCACACCCTATACTTTTTCATAGCACGTTATAGTTTCTAATTATATAATAGTAAAAGTGTTAAATACCTTTCTCCCTAGTAATAAAAAAACAAAACAATCTCATCGAGGACAGAGCATTTCTGTTTTCATCACCCAGAGCAAAGCCTCAAATTTGTTGCATAATTGAACAAATGTCTTGAAATTATATTTATTTTTCCCACACCCACTGTAGAGAAGAGCTACAAATTAGAGATAAAGCCAAAAGTTTAAGGGAAAGAACAGTCCAGATAATCCAAAAATCAGAAAATTAACACATGATTGAACAAGAGCTTGCTGAAAAGAAAAGGTAGAAAAGCATTAAAATAAAGGAAATTCACCCTGGACTTTTTAAGCTTCTGTACTGTATCTTTCATTTTTTCTTTGTAATTCTTTAGCTTCTCTGGAGAATCCACAATTTTTGTTTTCAAACTCTCTTGTACTTCTTTCAGAGAAACCACCGACAATTTTAGTTCATTCTGGTGAGAAAACATTTTTATATTTTAGATAGAATAATAAAATAGGTGATTTACCATTCCAAAATGGAAAAGAACAAAGAAATTGGGTCCATGTTCATTGTAGTGGGGGCAAAATTAAACTGTGACCTCATCACTTGCCTGCTTAAGTGCTCACATTTGTCTATAAGCCAAAAGATCAAGCTCTGCAGCAGGATATCATGGACGTTCATCGTGTGGCTCTTACTCTCCAATTTCATCTCCCACCAGTTTCCTATTGCATCCTACAGCCTGGTAATACTAGTCTTATGTTTAGACAATCCTAAGTGATCTTTCTTTGATCAGTATAGTTCGCCCAGAATATCATCATTCCATTCCTGCCTGCTGAGTTTCTACTGATCCTTAAAAGTCCTGCTCCCATTTCTTCTACATTCCTTCTGTAAGCAGTACAATTATTGTACATGCAACTCCATACTCTAATGTACTTAATATGTGTTTCCTAATTGACCAAGCAACTTGGAGTTGTGAAGTTACCTTTGTTTTTCCAGTACCCAAACAAAGTAATAGCACTGAGATGATGCTCAACACATGCTTGCTGAATCAAAACAAATTCCCTTCTGAATTTCAGAAATGAATGTAACCATTCAGGGAACTGAAGTAAACAGTATTCAGGAATTCTCTTAAAACTTTGCTCCAAGTCTGAAATTATGTAAGAAAAAAATTCTATGAACTTCCTCCCCAAATATATGTTGATAAATTGTGTTTGCATTGTTTTGAAACATTCTATGACTCTACGTACTGACATGAAAAGTTTCCCAGAAATATTAAGAACCAATTCACTGATCAACATATAACACAAATATACTTCTATTAAAAAAAAAAAAAAGGGGACACATGACTATATGCATCTGTAAATGTGCATGTTATGTTATAGAAAAAAGGACGGAAGAGTGTCACCTGTAGGTGAAGTAGGCTGAGAGTAGGCCTTTCCTATTTGACACCTTTCTCTCTACACACACACACACACACACACACACACACACACACACACACACACACACACACACACACACACACACACACACACACACACACACACACACACACACACACACACACACGTCATTCGAGTATCTTATATCAAGAATGTATGGCTTGCGTAATTTGTCTAATTTTTTTAACTTTAAAAAAAAAAAAGGTTTTTACTTTGTGATCAGCTAACTCAGAGGCCAAAACTGAACGTCTGAAATAATGCATTTCTGCTATTTCGGTTATGTTCTGCTATTTTATTCTTAAAGCTCGGCACACCATCACACTATCTATCTTTTAATGCTCTACAAAATAAGAAAAAAGAAATCATTTTCCTTACAACAGCATTGACTTTCATCACTTTTCTTCACTTTAGAAAAAGTCTAAACTGGATATTATACTTACAAAGTTATTTTGTTTTAACCTAGATTTAAATGAGACAGAAAGAAATAATAAAATTGAGCCACACTGAGTACTACTCAGATGAAAGCATTTGCCAATAAAAAGAACGATAGGAAAATAAGGGATATATAATATCAAAGTAAATTTCAGATGGATCTAAAGTATAAGTGTAAAATAGTAAGGAAACCATAAAAATACAATGAGAAAATAGAGTATTAAAAAATAATCTGATAAATGGGACAGGCATTTCTATGTACAGAATTAAAGTACAAACCATAAAGGCCATATCTATAAATTTTACTACATCAAAACATAAACCTTCTAACAGGAAAAAATTATGAATTTGAAAGACAAATAAATAAAGAGCTAATATCCCTAATTCATGGAGTTTCATAAAAAATAAAATAAGCAAGGTACACAAAGTAGTAGTTTACAGAATAAAAAACAACAAATCACTGAGTAAGATAGTCAAAATCACTAGAAATAAAAAAAAGAGGTTTTATTTTTCCTATTAGAGTGACAAAGATAAAAAAACAAAACTAGAAACATCCACTTTTGGCAAGGGTATAGGAAAAGAAACACTCATATTCTATCAGTTGGAATATAAATAAGTATCTTTCTAGAAAGTCAGTTTGGCAATGTGGGTAAATTTTAAATGTGTATTTCCTTTAACCCAGAAATCCCAAATTTAGAAATTTATTCTACGAAAAAGCAGCCAAGTGCACAAATGTATATATGCACATGTATATATGCAAATACATATACGCACATGTGTGCAGCACACATATACATATATTTGTTTACTAATAAAAAAAATTAGAAGCAATATGAAAGTTTATCAGTAGGAGACTAAAAATCTCTACATTATGGTACATACACATAATGCACAACCATATGCAGCCACTAATACAATGTGGATCTATTTGAAACTTGTTTTAACTATTTGTACTATATTGTTAACTGGGGGAATAAAAAGCAGGTTTGAGACAAAATGAGTGTAATATTTATGTAAAATTATATATATAAATGTATATTTGTATAGGGAATGTAAACTATAATATGTATCAGATCGTGTGGTAAGCTTTCAGGTGATTTTTACTTCATGTATTTCTGTGTTTCAATATTTTTAAATATAATAGATGACAATTTTTTAAGTTGAAAAAAGTTAAGTTAGTTTCATTTTGAGGGATAAAATAAAAGGAAGAAATACCTGACTATAACACAAACAGCTAAAATGCTACTCCACACAATACATTCAACATTTAACTACCAGATGAAAGATGCTTACCAAACGCTTGGTTTTTTCTAAAATATCTGATTTCTTTTGAGAATGTCCCTCTTGCAGCACTATCTGAGGGGAAAAGCAAACAAATGTTTTAAAATGATTCAAAACAGATTTAAAGTTAGCCATCATTGCTTTCTTATAAAATAAAGGCAAGAAAGAAGAGGACCTAAATGGGTTAGACCAGATATTCTCAAAGTTGCTCTATTCACAATGCCCCTAGGCCAAAAGAAATATCTAAGAGTTCCTTTAAAAGTAGTTAAGTTCAAATAACTGCAAAAGCATTTATGTCCTAACAATGTCATAGCCCTTTTAAAAAATACATATAAGTTGAAAAAAAAACATTTTTGTTTTATTCTTAAATAACCACAACTACTTCCTAACTAGATGTGTGTACCCATTGGGCACTGCATAAATTCACAAATCTTGAAATCAGACTGAACAAAGACATTCTCATTTCCTGTTCCACAATGATTTTCACATGGTACTTGCTTTTTATCATATCAAATGCCAAAATCCCAGCTTCACAAAGATACAAAAGGAAAGTAATGTGACCTAACACTAAAACTATGAACCACCTTGAGCTAATAGTTCAAAAATTATATGACAGATGCTGAGTACTGCAGTGTTTCCCTTGAAAATTTAAAACATCCTGAGGCACCCTTGAGAGCTTGCTGCAGTATTCAGGGTGCCACAGTGTGTGGTTCGGGAACAGGAAGAGTAGACATAGGAGAACCCTAAAAAATTCTATTCAACAAGACAGCACATAACTTGGCCACACCAACAAATCATCATTGTTCTACATGATGGAGAGGAGCATATATCCCATATATCCATTATAAGGGGCATAAATTGGCACAGCAATATATTCTGTTTCTTTAGTAATTAATGCCCTGCCACATCTAAAAAAAAAAAAAACAGAACTTTTTTTTAAATTTTGAGATGTCTCACAACAGATACCGATTTTTGACGAAACTCCTGATTCAGCAATTGCTGAAGCTCCCGAATATCATCTGAAAGTTGCTTGAATTCTTCTTGTTCTTCAACTGGAACAGAACTAAACACAGCAAAATAGATTAAAATAACATTTATGGAGTTCTTAACATAGAATGGCCAAAATGAAATCTTTGCCCTCCAATAACTTAGATGAAGAAACCATCTGTTTTCATGTTTCCGAATTACACCCTTTCATGTGACAGCCATTTAAAATAGATGGCCTGGCCTCTACTACAGAGAAAAAACAAAAATCAGATCAGCTTCTTCAGTTTTCTACCATCAAATAGATGCATTCATCTGAATACACATTTACCCTTTCTAACTTCACTCCTAAAAGATGAACGTGTTATTACTTTTCCTGTTTAATGCTATTTTCTCCACCTCTGCTCTGGCTCTCATTTCCTCACATCTCTTCTGTATCACCCATCCTTCTGCTCTACTCCTCCTTCCTAACAGCCATTATACATGTCTCTCTCATTTGAATGTTCCCAACTTTAGCTTTTGCCAATCTTATATATTAGCCACCTGTATTAGTCTGTTTTGGGTTGCTTATAACACAATACACGGAAATGGGTAATTATAAAGAAAAACGAAATTTACTGCTTACAGTTTCTAAGGCTGGGAAGTCCAAAGTCCATCTGGCAGTGGTGACAGGAACCAAGGGGTCTCACATTGCAAGACAGTGGAAGCAGAGAGCAGAGAGAACGAGAAAGACAGATTCTCCTCTTCTTTTAAAGCCCTCAGAACCACGCCCTTGACCACCATTATTAATCCATTCACTACTGCACGGTCCTACAATCCAATCACCTCTTCAATACTCCACCTTTCAGTTATCATAATAGGATTTCCCATGGCTAAGATTCTAATACATAAACTTGGCAGACACAATTCAAGCTTCAGTGAGTTTTGGGAGGACACAATTAGGTCCACTACACCATCTTTTTTTATTTTCCTGTAAATTCCCTTTTTTTAGCCTTTGCTGATTTTTCTATTATCTTTTTTCCTATCAGTCTGTAAGAGTTCTTTGTATATTAATATTACATGGGTTTTGTTATTAGAATTAGTAATGCTTTGTGGTATATGTTGCAAATATTCTCTCTCAGCTTATCACTTTTCTTTTGAATTGGTTTGTGGTGTCTTTTATTATGCTAAACTTTCATATGTGTCTCTTATCCCCAATCTTTCCAGCTTACTGCTGCCTGTAAAGGCAGTTTTTGCCAGCAGCAGGTTAGAAAATCCCTCATTTGAAATAGATAACCTCAAAGAAATCAACACATTAGAAGGAATTAAAAAAAAATCTCGCTCAAAATCAATATACATAGGCAAGGCCAAGAAATCATACCTCTTGACTGATTCTTTCACCTATATGATTTACGAGTCAAAACCAAAAACAAATAATGCTGTTGTAGTAGTAAAAAATTTAACAATTAACTGATCTGAATGACGTAAGAGTCCAGACGGTTAGCTCATCTACATCAGAAAAATACTCTAGATATAACTTAGTTGAGTGTGTTAATAGCTTTAAACAAGTCAGGCTAACATACTAACAAGAAAGAGGCCAGAGAATATATTACATAATTAAGAGAAGGAAGAAAAACTAGTTTTTCTTTTTTTAGAGAAGAAAACTTAAATATTCTATTTATTAAGGAAGATAAAAGAGACTTAAGATCTATTTTAGGAACGTAAAATATTACTTACAATTCACATTGCATTTTGAAATTGCATTTATTTTATTTGTATATCTCTCACTTACTCAAGTCTTTCCAATTTCATTAATGCCTCCTGGTGTGCAGTGTTTAACTGTTGCATTTTGTCCGCAGAGGATTTCTATTAAAGCAATTTTAATAATCTCATATTAGCTTTTTCAACATAATCAGTGATTTTTTTGAACAAAAAAATCTACCAGTACAGACTACAAAGTGTTTACTCACTCTGCAATTTTTACTATCAGAAATAAGAAATTAAAGAGTTAGGCATTCATGACAAATGAATTAAGAATTTCTTTACTTAATCAACACAAATGTTCTTACAATAGTTAGGCACCGAGCTAGGTTGCTGGGAATTCCCAAGAAGACTAACTTATAGTTGCTGAACTTAAATAGCTCAGTCTCCTTGAAGAGTCAGATACATGAGTCTACAAAACAGCTTATTACGGTACTGAATATAACAGGAACAAAGAAAAGTGACAGCTAACCAAACCTGGTTATTGGTTAGGGAGGACAGTCATAAAGGGTTGCACAGAGGTGACAGATGTCCTTTTATTGTCATAAAAAATGTGTCTTAAGAGATTTAACCAAGCAAAATTGGGTGTGTTTGTGTACATGCTGGCACATGCATGTAAGCTTTGGAGACTATAAGCTTAGCATGATTTGTGCAAAGAAACATTTATCTATTAGCTAAGTGTAGCTGGAGCTTAAAGTCTAATTGTCCAGTCTTATTCTGCTGCTCTTCTAAGAGTATGGTACCCCAAAATAGAAGACAAATGGAAACAAGTCACACAGATGACCCATAATCTTCCCAAATTCTCTAAATTGTTCAAAGAAGAAAAATGAGTTTCTATCTGTTAAAGTGACTACCTGGGACTCAATCCTATAAAGCATAATAAACAACAACAAAAACAGTCCAATTAAGCCATTATTTAAATGCAAATAATAAACCTCAAGTTAAGACAAATATAAACTTCAAATATCTCAGTTATTTAAAGAACACTACACTATCTATGCAAGCTTCAAAAATATATATATCAATATTCTCCTCTTTAACACTTCCTAATATAGGAAAAGAAGCCCCAGCTATAAGATTAAAACAAACAACCCAGCCTCTCCCTAATATCACCAAATATCAAAGAAAATCTCATTCTGGGATACCTTTTCCAGTAACTACAATCTGCAACTTTATATAAATACAAAAATAAATTAGACTCTAAAGACCATACAGAAATTTGATATCTGTAACAAACTCAAAATACTAATAATTCATAAATAACATTATGGATCTGGTATGTGACCTCAAAGTATATTTAAATCTTACATATTGCCAAAGAAATTCCATATATGTTTCACGGCATGCTTCTCTGAAGTGAATAAAGTTGATAATGCCACTTAAAAACCGGCTTGTCCGCTTTGCTTCTAAAATAGAAAGCAAAACTCTTTAAGTAAATCTTTGAAACAACATAATTATAAAAATGAAAATTCATCCTCTCCACCATTTACTCTTCTCATACCATATAAAATAAAACTATGTATGCTGTAACAAAGGTGCAGAAAATACGGTCTAACTTAAAGGTCAGAATTATCTTTGAATTAATAACTAAAAAAAAATAAAGCAAAATACTTTTGACCACAAGGGAAAAAAAGGGACCAGATTTACCCTCCTGTCTTAAACAACTAGAACAACAGACAAAATATATGAAGCAACACATTTTAGACACAGGAAAACAGGCAATGCAGGACAGCAATGCCCAAGAAAAACAAATAAGGTAAACCCTATAAATATACCAGTTTCAGACTTGCAGAGTTTTTAGGCTGTACCACAGAGAGCAAGAACACAAACAAAACTCAGTAGTCTTGCTGAGTCAAGAAGATAGAGTTTGGAGATGCCAAAGCAACTAGAATTTATGGGATTAAGTACTTTAGAGAAGGCAGCTGCAGAAAGAAAAGAGTTCTAGAGGTCTGTAGAGAAGTCTCTTCAAGTTCTCAGCTGAGTGCTAATTGGTATGTGTGAAGAAATTACTAAGGCCAGGAAAATAACCAGATATATTTAAAGGAATAAAAAACCAAAAATAAATAAAAATAAATCCAACACTCAGCAATGTCTGGCATCTAATAAAAATGACCAGACATGTAAAGGAAGAGGACAATACGATCCACAACAAGAAAGAAAATCAGTCAATAGAAAAATGCCCAGAAATAACACAGATAATAAATTTAGTAAACAAGGATATGAAAACAGACTTTATAAATATATTCCATTTGTTCAAAAAGGCAGAGAAAAGCATTATAAAGAGAAAAGAAAAGGTTTCTTAAAGACCTAAATCAAACTTTAAGAGGTGAAAAATAAAATATATGAAATAAAAACTATAATAGATAGGATTAACAGCAGATTAGACTGAAACATGAAAGGATAAATGAAACTGAAGACACAGCAATAGAAGTTAGCTAAAATAAAGGTCAGAGAAGAAAAAAAAAGAATAAAACATTTATGAGCTGAGGGACAATATCAGACAATATAACAAATATGCAATTGGTATCCCACAAAAAGGAGGGGAAAAAAAAACTTTACAGAATAGCTGAATACGTCCCAAGTTTTATGTAAGCAGGAAAAAAAGCAAACCCAGTAAAACAACAAAACAGTAAACTCCCGAAAAGGCACATTAAAATCAAACAACTAAAAACTAGTGGTAAAGAGAAAATCCTAAAAGCAGCTGAAGAGAAAGAAAAAAGAAAGATGGGGAAATGAACCCTTATGGAGGAACAAAGATAAAAACAGCAGTAGACTTATCAGAAACAATGACAGCAGGAAGACAATGAATTAATATCTTTAAAGCACTGAAAAACCTGTCAAGTTGGAATTCGATACTCAAAAACAAAAAATCTTTCAAAAAAAAAAAGTGAAATAAAGGTTTTTTTATCAGTACAAAGAATGTTAAATGAAATCCTTCAGATGGAAGAAAAATTATATCAGATAGAAATTTGGAGGGCTGCTGGTTAGCTCAGTTGGTTAGAGTGTGGCCTTGTAACACCAAAGTCAAGGGTTTGGATCCCCCCACACCAGCCAGGGGCCAAAACAACAACAACAACAACAAAAAAACCCATTGGATGTACTTAAAAGAATGTGTTAATATAAAAGATATTTTTCCTCATTTAAAAAGTCCCTTTTAAAGGCAATTAACTATTTGAAGCAAATCTAATAACAATGTATCAAGGTGTTTATGATATCTGTAAAAGTAAAATTTATGACAACAGCACAAAGGCCAGGAGTGGGAAAAATGTAAGACTGTTGTAAGGTATAATATATTTAAACATAGACAATAATGTCTTAAAGATATATACATATATAATAAACCCTGGAGCAAACACCAGAAACAAAGAGGTATAGTTTCTAAGCCAATATTATTATGAAATGGAGAAAACAGAAATAAAGAACAGGACAAAGAGAAAACAGAAAGCATACAGGTAGATTTAAACCCAACTATATCAATAACAACATTAAATGTAAATGGTCTAAACATTCCTATTAAAAGATAGAGGTAGTGAGGTTGAATAAAAAAAGCAAGACCCAACTATATGCTATCTATGAGAAACCCATTTCAAATACAAAGATACTGATAGATTAAAAGTAAAAGGATGATATGTCATGGTAATACAAATAAAAAAAAAGCTGGCATGGCCATATTAACATTAAACAAAGTATATTTCAGAGCAAAGAATATGTCATCAAGAGGACATAATTCTAAATGTGTATGCCTCTAAAACTAGAGCTTCAAGGTACAGGAAATAAAAATTAAAAGAACAGGAAAATAGACAAATCCAAAAATCACAGCTGAAGATTTCAACACCCCTCAACAGAACAATTAGTAGAAAATCTGTAAGGATCAAGAGGCCTGAACAACACTATGAACCTGGCTTTGTTTTCAAATGATATGATTGCTGATATAGAAAATCCTAAGGAATCTACTAAAAAGTCTTCTAGAATAACTGATTTTACCAAAGTCAATATATAAAAATCACTAACAATGACCAATCAGTAATTTAAATTTTTTTAAAAATTTACAAAATCACTAGAACTCTGAAGTACTTAGGGATAAATTTAACAAAATGCATACAAGACCTGTACTCTGAAATTTATAAAACACTGTTGTGAGAAATTAAAGACAACCTAAATAAATGTAGAAATATAACATGCACATGGGTCAGAAAACCCAATATTATTAAACTGTCAACTATCCCCACAAATGAAATATACACTCAAAGTAATCCCAATCAAAATCCCAGTAGGCTTTTTTGGGGGGTGGGGGAGGAAGTGACAAGCTGAAAATTCTAAAATATATATGGAAATACAAAGGACCAGAATAGTCAAAAATGATTTTGAAGAAGATGAACAAAATTGGAGGACTAACACTGACTGATTTCAAGACTTACTGTAAAGCTAAAGTAATCAAGGTAGTCTGCTTGGCATAAAGACAGACATGTAGATCAACAGAGTAGAAGAGCAAGCCCAGAAGTACTCATATATATGTACATATACATATGGTCAATTGATTTTTTTTTAATAGACTTTATTTTTTAGAGCAGTTTTAGGTTCACAGCAACCCCAAGCAGGTAATAGGTAGTTCCCATCTTCCCTATAACATATATAGCCTACACAAACAAACACACACGCACATGCACACACACACACAGCCTCCTCTGCTAACACACATATATAGCCTCCTCTACCAACATCCCCCACCTGAGTGGTACATTTGTTATAACTGATGACACATCATCACCCAAAATCCATAATTTACACTAGGGTTCACTCTTGCGCAGTCTGTTGGTTTGGACAGATAGAAAATGACATGTATCCATTATTACAGATTCAGAGTAGTTTCACACAACTAAAAATCCTCTGTGTCTGCCTATTCATCCTTCCCTCCCCCCAACCCCTGGCAGCCACTGATTTTTTTATTGTCTCCATGGTTTTGCCTTTTCCAGAAAGTCTTATAATTGTATAGCCATTTCAGACTGGCTTCTTTCACTTAGTAATATGCATTCAAGATTCTACCATGTCTTCCCATGGCTTGATAGCTCATTTCCTTTTAGTGCTGATTAATGTTCCATCGTCTGTTTGTACCACAGTTTATTCATCCATTCACCTACTGAAGGACATCTTAGTTACCTCTATGTTTTGGTAACTGTGAATAAAGCTATATATATCTGTGTGCAGGTTGTTGTGAGAACATAGTTTTCAACTCATTTGGGTAAATACCAAGGAGCACACAATTGCTGACTGTACAGTGAGAGTATCTTAGTTTTGTTAGAAACTGCCAAACTATTTTTTAAAGTGGCTGTACCAGGCTGGCCAGTTAGCTCAGTTGCTAAGAGCACAGTGCTGATAACACCAAGGTCAAGGGTTTGGATGCCCATACCATCCAGCCACCAAAAAAAAAAAAAAAAAAAAAAATCCAGTCTAAAGTGACTGTACCATTTTTGCATTCCTACCAGCAAAGAGTGAAAGTTCCTATTATTCCATATCTTCTTCAGCATTTGGTATTGTGTTTTGGATTTTTCCCATTCTAATAGGTGTATAGTGGTTGGCCAGTTGGCAACTTTTGAAAAATGTGCCAAGGTAATTCAATGGGGAAAGGATAATCTTCTCCCAAAATGCTGCTAGAATAATTTGATAGGCATATGCAAAGAAAAAACTGAACCTTGACCTTTACCTCAAACCATATATAAGAATTCAAACATTAAACAATAAAAGCTAAAACTATAATACTCCTGAAGCAAAATACAGGTGCGAATCTTAGCATCCTTGAATTAGGCCAAGATTTCTTAGTAGGACACAAAAAAATGGTTTTATGAATCACAAAAGAAAAAAAAAGACCACATAGAATCTCAAAATTGAAATTTATTTTGTTCTTCAAAAGTCACTGTTATGAAATTGAAAAGGCAAGTAACAGACTGGGAGAAAATATTAGCACAAAATATATCCAATAAACATCTTGTTTCCAAAATATGTAAATAAGGCTTATAACTCAGTAAGAAAAATAATTCAATTTAAAAAACAGGCAAATGATTCGAACAGAATCTTCAACAAGGAATATATACAGATAGAAAATAAGCATATGACAATATGCACATTGCTATTAGTCATCAGGGAAATGCAAATTAAAACCATGAGATACTACTACACACCCATTAGAATGGCTAAAATTAAAAACTTACAATACCAAATCCAGAACAGATGTGGGGCAACTAAAACTATCATATATTGCTGGTGGTGATGCAGCCACTTCGGAAAAGTTTCGTGCCAGTTTCGTAAAGTTAAGCATATATTTAACACATGAATCAGTATTTCTACTCCTAGGTATTTACCTAGAGAAATGAAAACACGCGCATACAAAGACTTGTATGTTAATGTTCACAACAGCTTTGTTCATAGTGGCCAAATATTAGAAATAATTCAAATATCTAACAACTGGTCAATGAATAAATTGTGGTTATACTTACAATAAAATATTACAAAATAAAAAGAAACAAAATCCTACTAAATGTAATTGATGGATTTTGGACATGACCGGTGCCATTGTGCATACAATAAGCACAAAATAGCCGCTGGCCTTGTCTTCCACTCCAGCACCAAACCCCTCCCCCCTTCCCTTTACAAAAACCTCGTGACTTAAACAGAAACCCTTTGCTTCTGCAAGGGCGCAATTCTCCACCCTGGTTGCATAGCTTCCACATTAGCATAATGCCCCTCCTTGATTGTATCAGCCAACCCTTGGTACCCTATATAAGCTCTCTCACCCCCAAGCCTGGTGCTGTCCTCCATTTTGAGGGCAGCCTGGCAGATTCTTTTCCTTTAATAAAGCTTGAACAGTACCCGGCATCTCAGCTTTCTTTCAGTAATAACATGGATAAATCTCAAAAGTTTTATGCTTAAAGAAGCCAGATACAAAAGATTACAGACTATATGATTTCATTTATATAAAATTCTAGAAAAGTCAAAACTGTACTGATAGAAAGCAGATCAGTGGTTGCCAGGAAATGGGGGAGGCCAAAAAGAGACTAGCTGCAAAGGGACATGAAGAAACTTTTGGGGGTCATGGAAATGTTTTATACATGATTGTGCCAGTAGTTAAACTCTATACATTTGTTAAAATTCATCCATTTACATTTAAAATTGGTCAACTTTATTGTGTGTAAATTATATGTCAAAAAAGTAAGAGATCCAAGAGGATGAAAACCATATTTTTAAACAGCACACAAAGCCTCTTGCAACATTTACATTTAAAATTGGTCAACTTTATTGTGTGTAAATTATGTCAAAAAAGTAAGAGATCCAAAAGAGAATGAAAACCATATTTTTAAACAGCACACGAAGTCTCTTGCAACATAAAATAAACTGATGGTTAAATATCAAAGTCAAATGGGGGATGGCCAGTCATATCAGTTGGTTAGAAAGCAGTGTTGTTAACAGTAAGGTCATGAATTCAGATCCCCATACCGGCTAGCCACCAAAATAAAAAAAAATAAAGTGGGGCTGATAACACCAAGGTCCAGAGTTCAACCCCTGTGCCAGCCAGCCACCAAAAAAAAAAAAAAAAAAAGTCAAATAAATTAAGGGACACAAGGCTAGGAGAATTTTATATACTAGATATAACACCATCACTATTCTTATTAGTGCTAAAAGATAATTTCTTCATGGTGAAAAGTAATTGCTACATTTGATAAAACCGGTATGATGAATTCACTATTCAACATCATGCTTGCTTATTATTTGTGTTCATATTCCCAAATTTATAGAACATTTTTTAAATTTAAAGAGTTATAAAAAATTATCAGAAAAACAGCTTTTCTGTGCATCTACAAAGGAAAAAAATTCCAGTAATAGAATATAAAAAAAATCCATTCTTAAGGATGGGATATACTCTCTAAAGCCTATTTCCTTTTTTTTTTTTTTACATTCATCAGTGGAAAAGTGAAATGGTAGACTGAAGCCAGACATTAAAAATTGTTTTAAATTATCACATACTTGGATATAGAATATCAGCAGTCTCAAAGTCATTCACCCGGCAGATGGGCAGAAATGAGTCCCTTGAAGATGAAGCAGAGAAAGAATATTGAAAAGTGTATTGTAAATTACATACTAAGTCATAGGATATAAACATCTTATTTTCAAAGAGATTTCTGGATATATTTCTCAAGTCAAAGGACTAAGGCAGAGGTCTACTAAAATGCATAATCATAAAACACTAAAATCTATTTTTTCTGTATATTACTTAAGTATTCATGTAATACCAAGCTATAGTTACAGATTCTAGTAAACACCACACACTCTTAGAGGTGCTAAGACTCTTTAAGAACTCAAAACCCTCGACAAAGATAGCAAACAATTCTAAATTTACATCTTTGAACTTCAGTTGAAAGCATCCTGAGAAAGTGTCACAGGTGGAGGCTATTCTGTTTGGTGGACATCTACAATTTTGAATGTATATGACACGGAGTGGAGAGTAAGATGGTAGAAATCCCTTCCCAAAGAAAATCACGTCATGAAGAAAGCTTAATGTAATGTAAATATGAATGTAGACTAAGAAAATAAAACTACTCTTTACTCACAGATGAATAAATAAATTGCTGAATGGCAAGAAGCCTTCCATTAGATGTGGATACATGACTTCAGAGTTCACTGGCATCTAAATGTAATAAATCACAAAATCTAAGTTACACATTGATTAGACAAAATGAGAAAAATCTTCAACCATAAGAAACCTTAATCACAGATTAAGATCAAAATATATTAACTTATTATCATTAAATTTAAAAAACAAATGATACAGAGCCCAGTGAAAAAATAAAGGGGCAATGGTTAGCATTTGCTAAATATCAGGTACTATGCTAGGAATTATATCTATACTCTCCTTTAATTTTTACAACAACACTATAACAAAGTGCTATCCCTATTTCATAAACAAAGAAACTAAGCCTTAGTAAGTCTTCATAGCAAATAAGTGGCAAAGCGTGAGCTTTAAACAATATGCAATCATATTGGTGAGATTCCAAAGACATTACATTTTTTTATGCATCTTCAGATGCTGTTTTACAAAAACAAAAAAGATTAAAATGATCTTTCCTACTAGAAATATCTAACTTGCTAAAAGCTCAGTTTCCTCATTTCAATTGTTTCATTCTTACTGCCTATTTTCTACTCTAATTTGGAAGTCCTTCCTGAGAAAAGAACAATATCTGTGAAAAGTTTGCTGTTGCTTATAGTCTCTGAAGACAAACCTATATATCCATGAACGATTGCATAGCATAAATAATTTGCAAGTGTCATTTAGGTCCTTTACTACAGTTTTCATCTTACTAAAGTTGTCAATTTAAACCATAATTATGCCTAAGATTCCTTTGTAAGTGACACTAGTTTTATATAAGCCTTTGAATTTGTTAAAAATAAAGAACTTCCTATCCTAAAGCCAGTACACACTGCGAAGAGAACTACAGTAGAAAAATAAAAAAATAAAAAATTTTTTTGCCTCATCTTAAAACTCACCATGTAAAAATGCTCCAGTCGAATTCCATATACTATTTGTAAGGCTCTCATGTAGATCATGTATAAGACTTCAGGCTACAATAGAAAAATAACTTTTAATACTCTGAAGCATGGGCCAGCCTGTGGCTCACTCAGGAGAGTGCGGTGCTGATAACACCAAGGCCGCGGGTTCAGATCCCATATAGGGATGGCTGGTTAGCTCAATGGGTGAGCGTGGTGCTGACAATACCAAGTCAAGGGTATGATCCCCTTACTGGTCATCTTTAAAAAAAATAAATAATAATACTCTGAAGCATGACTCT
Organism: Cynocephalus volans; assembly: GCF_027409185.1. Classification (NCBI taxonomy): domain Eukaryota; kingdom Metazoa; phylum Chordata; class Mammalia; order Dermoptera; family Cynocephalidae; genus Cynocephalus; species Cynocephalus volans. Next base: position 120,950,166 of record NC_084467.1, on the reverse strand, counting down.
AAAACTGTCTCACTATCACCATTACCATCCTATATTTTAGTCAATGAATGCAAAACAGAAAAGGGTGACAAAATTATTCTATTCCCCTTGAAATATTTTTTAATTTTTCCAAGTTTTATAACACCTAATAATACTTAGTTTGCTCATATGTAATAACTGGTCAATGAGATCAGTTGTTTAAGAATGAGAGCAAGAATATCTAAATCCAATCCAAGTAACCCATCCACCTTAGGGAAAGAAAGAAAAGATTAGTCTTTGAGAACAGGCTGCATGTAGCAGAAATAATGGCACACTGAAGATGTGTTTTTTAAAAAGGACACTGAGAAACCTTGTTTGCTGCTTTAGAAATTAAAGTTTCCTCAGACTTAAAGTTTAAGGGAATACTTGATCAAGGGGGTATGAATTCAATAGAGTAGTACAGAATTTTTAAAACCTTATCTTCTAGATCAGCCATTCCCAAGTGCTGGCCTGTGAACCTGTTGTGATCCACATACAAGTTTACTGGATGAGCAGTAAAGTGAGAAATATAGAGAAAATGCGGTAACCTTTTCATAAAGCTAAATTTAATCAGTTTAAAGGCTTATCATTTATTCTGAGATCATTCCTCCCACTTTAAAGAATTAAAGGAGTCCTGAGATCAACAAGTTTAAGTTCTACATCATGAAACCAGGTTTTACTATGTTATCACTTCAAGACCAACACAGGAAACTGGAAGGAGACTTTGGGATTTTCCGTGACACATAAATAGCTCATTTTTGCATTTAATAACTAAAGATATAAAGAACAATGCCTGTCAAAACAAGTCAATTCCCCCTGTGGTATAATGCAAGAAAATTAATCTGTAAGCTTCCAAAGAGGATTGTTTCTAAGCATTTTTTGTGGTTAGAAGCCTCTTGGAATAAGTTCCTTCAAGCCCTACCAATAAACGATACCCTCAGACCACCACTCCAATAATAAGAATAAAAAATTTAATATACTTTAATATGGTTTAGAAGTTTTTTTTTTAAGAAAACGACCATATTAAAGAATTGAATTCCTAATGGAAATGTAGAAGTCACCCCACATATAAACTAAATGTTATTTTAAAATTACACTAGGTGAGAGGTTTTCTCTCAATTAAAATTACTGGCCTACATCAAATAGGAAGGTGTATGTCTTTCTCACCACAACTTAAGACTTAGTAGTTTACTTTGTTCTCAAATACCATTGTGTGCCTGCTAACACAACCACATTTTACCTTTGGATTTGGATAAAGGTCATTCTTGGAGAGGTTTTTGCCATCAGCTCCTGTTAAGATCTTGTTGCGAATATGAACCACAAGTTCAGCTACGTTATATCTGGGGAATGACAAAGTTTCCATCTTGGGAATTTCCTGCTAGTCTGAAGGAAGAAAAACAAGGATCAGGAATATCACACAACCAGAGTTCTCAGTATTTGGAAACTCATAAATACAAGGAGAAAATTAACAAAGTTTGAACTATTCATAGTAATGTTAACTATCAACAAATATCCTAGTAAGACAAATTATATATATATATGTGTGTATCCTAAAATAACTTTTATTCTGAAGTGACACAGTCATTTTCTGCTACTTTTCTTAACCATGTGTTTCTTTTTTACATTTGTGGTCAGTGGGTTTAACAAGATTGATCCTGAGAATTAATCTTCAAAGTAAAGGCATCTAGGCAACACCGTCAGCAAAAGCTATATGTAAACAATAGTAACACAAGGTAGGCAACAAAATTGAATTCTGATTTGACATCCTACTCAATACATACATAGTGAGATGGTTAATAAGATTTAAGATGCCAAGTAGGAAGAGAAAAAAATAGAGTAAGAATAGATGATGTAATTGGCAGGAATTTCTATCAACAAAGTGAGAACTTTAAAAAAAAAAGAACAAAAACGATGAAAATAACCATTTTCCCTAATGTCAGGCAGTGAGTTATTTGTACCTGTGTCCCCCTACAGTGGTAGCTCTCACAATTTTGCCCCCTCCCCACAACCTTGAAATGTTTGGAGACATTTTTCATTGTCGGGAAAGGAATGGGGGTGATACTGGAATCTACTGCGTAGAGGCCAGGGATGCTGCTAAATATCCTACAATGCATAGGGTGGCCCCCCACAGCATAGAATTATCCAGTCTAAAATGTCAATAATGCTAAGGTTAAGAAATCCCACCCTAGAAGGTTAAGAAATCCCACCCTAGAGCCTTGCATTAATTGTTATAATACTTGTCAAGTGTAATTGGGATTATGTTTATAAAACTCTGAAACTACATTGTGAGATCCCAGTAAACTAAGACCTTTTCATTTTCTTCATAACTCTAACTGTGCCTACCAGAATAGCAATAGTAACAGTAAGAGAAAAAGGAGAAACAATAGCAGCCACTGCCTTAGCCATTTACTTAAATACCTGTAATTACCTACAGATCCCCTACTCTGCACTGAAGCACCATGATCCCAGAGACCCAGTATGAATATGTTCACTATTTTGCAAACAAAATGAAATGGTCCACAATTCTGGAAATCTATTGCTTTACGCTTCTAATGTTTCTTAGAATATTAGGGATAAAAAGCTTTAGCAACTTACCTAACCTCTAATAAGTGTAGGAAGCCATTCTAAAAGATGATTGACAACTTCTCAGCTCTGCTTGAACACTTGAAAACATCATAGAATTCACTAACTCTCAAGGCAACTTTTTCTAACTTTGGTATGGCTCTAATAATTAACTTTTCCTCATACTCTGTAGAAATATGTTGTAATTTTACCCACTGGTCCTATTTCTAGTCACTGCAACTAAATAGAATACGTACCTTAATTCCCATTTCACAGTACTTTCAAAAATGTGAAGAAAGCTACCATGCCTCTGCTAAGCCCTCTCATCTCTAAGGTAAGTATAATTTCTTTATGTATTCCCACTCCTTATACAGCATTGTATTAGAAACTTTACCATCCTACTCACTTTTCTCTAAAACACATTATTTTATCAATGTCTTCTTAAAAATGTAACACTCAAACTGAACACAACGCTCTAGGTATAGTCTGCCTAGGGCAGAGTATTAATACTGTAGGCAATGACCCCTGTTGATCTAGTCTACAACTGTAGCATTTAATGACAAATATATATTATGACCAACTGAAACTCCAAGAACTTCTTCAATATGACCCACTTTTATAAGCCAGGACTTCTCCATGTTCTTCTTACATAATTATTTAAACCTTAAGCAAAGATTTGTATTTTCTACTATTGAATTTCATAGTTGAAAACTTTCATTCTAGAGCTAGGATCTTTTTGAATCTAGATTCTGGCTCTAAACATTATTAGATGTCCCTTTCAGTATAAACAAGCATTCTATATTTTCATCTAAGTCATAGATCTAAAAACTGTTGATAAAAAGAATACACCAAATAAAGACTATAGAAAAAGTCACTTTTCCAAAACAAGCTACAACTGAATTTGAGACTATCCGAACAGAAAAAGCAGTTGTAAAATATCTTCATAATTATCACACATCCCTCCCCTCTCTAGCTAGTATGTTTTGCACAATTATAAAACACTTATGCATCGTGTAACTTCTGTACAAAACTACTCCAATTACTCACCTTACCTACCACATCAAATTCAAATTTTTCTGTTTGGTTTCTAAAATCTTTAATAATGTAATAAACTTTTTGCTGCAAGTTAGTCTCCCCCAAATTTCCTTTTGCAATCTCTTCCCCTATCCAAATTTCATCATTCTTTCACAGTACAGTTTCAGTTCCAATTCTCTTCATTGACTTGTATGGGGGGGGGAGGAAAGAAATAGTGGAGAGAGGGAAAAAGGGAGAGAGAGAAAGGGACACCTTCCAACTACGAAGTTTGAGCTCTTAGGCAGGACTAAGTAAATAAAAGGCTTAATATGCGTAAAGTGACCCTCTGACTGCCTAACAAGTGGCTGAGATTAACAGCTAATTACCCCTCCAGTTTCTCATTTATTTAAAACACCAGGAATGCTGAGCATTACAGGTATTGAAAGAATACCTATTAGATTTTACACATTTCGTTTTGCTAAAAGGTCGTGTAAATCACAATTCCTGGAGGCAGAGATTGAACAAAAACAAACAGATATGCCTCTTTACCTCGAAGAACTCATACCGGGCGGGTGGTAAAGATCGTGTTACGCATGCGTAGTGCCATACACGCGCGCTGCTCCCTTGCCACACGCCACTCTCTTCCTTTGAATTTTGGATTAAGTATAACATTTTTGGCTTTTTGATACGAGGTTTACGATTTGGTTAAGAGATGTCTGAGCAACGGAGCTCTGTAGAAATTTGACAAGCATCCGCAACCGAATAAACCCTATCACCACCACCCTTTCTAATACTCGTAGATGGACTTAAAAACATAAACACAAGCTTAAATTGACCAGCTTCAGGTCAAGTATAACACCCCTTAGCTTCGTAGAAACTGAACTCAAGTTGTTTTGGGGACTGAAATCAAATGAAAAGAACTGTGGGCTCCCCCACCTCCCAGGGGCTGGTTGCTCCGGCATCCTTCCCGCGACTGCGCACAATGAAAGCACAGCAAGGCCGAGCGTGCCGATACTGGCCCGCGCCTCAGGAGGGAGAGGAAGCCCTCAGCCTCCCTTCCTCGGTCCTCCCGCGCCCGCTCGTGCTCACCTACAGCACCAGCCGCCCGCAGGAAGGCGGCGAGCTCGGGAAGTAACTGCGAGGCAAAGTCAAAAACCAGCAAGCGACGACCGTTGCCACTTTTCAAACCTGCCGCCTCCTCCTGGAGGCCCCGCCCCCTCCCGCCAAGCCCAGTTCCACCCGCGCCGGATGCCGGTTGGGCTCAATAGACCCAAGGCGGATAGGGCTAGAGTTGTGAGGGAGGGCGCTGGGATCCAGGCGGAACTATTCTTCGCGCAGTTGGCGTCTAGTCGGAACCTTGATTCTGAAGGAAAGTGGAGCCCCGCGGTTTGGGGGAGGAGTCCGAGGTTGACTGTGCGACCAAGTTGCCGGTGACTTGCCCCAGAGCTTTTAGTGGGTCGGAGATGAAGATAAAAACGAATGGAGGGTTTCAGGAGACTTCGGCTAAGCTCAAGGTGACAAGTGAGAAAGAAAGTGGGGCTCTCAGGGAGGCGAGTCATAGAGCCCCCGAGTAATAGTAATTTGTTGAGCATTGATATGAGCCTGGTTCTGTGTTAGATGCTTATAGGCATTATTTCATTTAGGCTTCATTAAAGGGGAGAGAAGGGTGAGCAGATAATTACTGCCATTATTCCCTCATGTGATGGTTGTAAATCAGGGAGATCGTGCAGCTGACACTCAGTGGTTCACAAGTAGTATAGCCAGTATGTGCACACAGGTCCTCTGATTCCGCGATCATAACCACGACTTTGAGAGGTGAAAGAACGTAACAGTTCATCTGATCAAATCTTCCCTCTTTTACAGGTAAGAAGTCTGGGCTCAGAAGGACGTGACTTGTCCCAAGTTATTCAGTTAAGTGACGCTGTCTAAAGTTGAACCCAAGTCTCCTGATTTTAGCTTCTCCCTCTCTCCGTTCATCCCTCCGCATGAGCCAGGCACTTAAGGTGCTTTCCATCACTGAACTGTCCGAACTTGCACGTCCCTGAGTGGGTTGGATTCTTCAGATAAAGGGCCCCGAAATCTGCATCTTTTACGAGACTTTTCTGGCAAGAGTGGAAACACCGGACTTCATATATCACAAGTCAGAGCCTTGACGTAGAAGGCGTGGTGGGCCTAGTTGTCAGGGGGAAAGTCCACTAAATCTTATTGAAGTTTGGAGCACCAGAAGATATAATGGGAATTGCATCTGGCTACATGATAGAGTATTATCTGGTGAGGTCCTTATGTTGGATGGGGAGTCTGGACTGAGTAACATGAAAAATAGAGCGAGAAAGGTTGTTTTGAAAATAGACACAAATTCTGGTGCTTTGTTGTGTGGGTTGAAGGGCTATATCTATTGATTTAGAAGTCTATACCAATTCTAAATAAAAATGTATTTTATATTTAGTAGTTTAGGGCTTTCTTTTTCCCTTTCTATGTCCATTAATTGATGTAAGTGTCAAAGTCAGGATCTAGTAAAACTCAAAAGTAGGTTAGGAAAATAGATTTTTAAAAAATATCAGAGTAAGGAAAGGAGGGAAAAGGACCTTTCTCATTGGCACTTGCCAAATTAAACTGATTATTTATGCATGCCCATCCTCCACCAGCCCATATCTCCTTAGAGGCAGAGAAGGGGAGCATAGCATAGTGGCTGAGAGCACAACTCCCGAGTCAGAAAGACTGAGATCTAAATCCCTGACTACACTACTTACTTCCTGTGTGCACTTAGGCAAGTTGTTTAACTTAACTGAGCTGGTTTTTGCATCTTTAGAATAGTAATAACAGTTCTATCTGCTTTATAGGGTATCATGAAAATTAAGTGAATTAGTTCATATAAAGTGCTTAGTAAAGTGCCTGGCAGAATTGTGAGCACTCGATGAATATTAGCTATTATTTTGACTATTGTGATTTTTATACATGGTCCCTAGTAAAATATCTTACAAATGGTAAGGGCTCAACAAATGCCTAAACTGTTGTTGAGAGTCTAGACAAGAAAAAAAGTGACCCGTATGAAAGCTAAGATCAGAATGGATCATATGGAAAGAGAAAACCGAGGTGAAGGAAGAAAAGTGTAGGACAACCATCTTCTGGTATCTACAATAAATAATTGTTTATTTGGGGAATAATTTTACTATAGATATGGCAAATTTACAGTTACATTGGAATTAAAATTATGAAAAAACTGAGTGTTTATTAAAATTATCTTAATTATAAGAGTAAATGTGACGTTTTAAAAATTTGGTTGGCTTTTGCTGGTCAGTGTGAGGTGGGGGATGGAACAACAGAATTCTCACCCTAGACTTACTAGAGTTTTGTCATCATCCATGAAGACAATAACTACTGCAGAAAATTCAACTTCAGTATTCTTTCTGATGGTAACATCATATTTTTCTGCTCCTACATAACCTCACAGGTACTACATCTGCTCTTTTATTTCATTTTCCCCGTCAGCCCTCTTTCCGTGGCCACCCTTCCCAGTCTAGACTGCATGGTTTATCAGCATCCATACTCCCTGTGTTTGATGTCTGATCTAGGTGCCTGTCAAAACCTTATCCCTGAATCTATTCTGTAAAGCCTCAGCTGGGCACCCTGGAGAAAATAAGACAAAGTGACAAATGACAGATTCTCAGACTTGAACTTCAGCTCTGTGAATCTTGACAATCCTTTAATTTGTTATTAATAAGTTCCCTGTCCTAAAACTTTCAGTGATTTCTCACAAACTTTACCGCTTTTCTCAATCCCCTTTCCAACCGCAACTCCTCTCTTTATTGAAGGTGGCCAGAGTAGTCTAAAAGGTATTTTCAAGCACTTAACACGAATTCATATGCATCTGCAATTTGTTGTGCCTGTTCTTTTTCTAATTTTAATTCCATGTTCCCTTTCTAGGCTGCACTTTAAAGGCTGGGTGACAGATCTGTAAGGACTGAACAGACCTTTGGGATCTTTGAGTGACAAAATTGGGATGCTCAATGAGACCATGGCAGCCTGCAGCTAAAATTTTATCTTTAATGCAGGTGGTTCCTGCGGTAGCTAGTGCTTTAAACAAACCTTCTTTTTAAGTGACAGTGGATCCAAATTGTTATTTTTGCTTTGTTTTTAGCAGATCAGTAAGGACAAAAAGTTGATTCACTTAGTCTAATGTAGTAGGAATAGGTGAAATACTAAGACTTGGTCCTACTCTCTACCTGCCATCAGACATCCATTCATTTGAATAGAAATTTTCTAGGGGCCACAGACATTTCCAGTATCTTCTTCCCAGTTAATTGAGAAAATTAAAGTCAGCATGCAACATATACCTTAACTTCCTGCCTCCCCTTTTCCCTCAATGCCACATTTATCTACCTGTCTCTTATTTGTCGATCTCAGAAGGTACAATATGCTTCCTCAACACTATTGATCACTGCTGCTTTTTCTAGACCTCACTGCTACATTTGGTACAGTTGATCAGACCCTTTTTGAAACCTAATTCCTTTTGCATCTTGCTCATTTTTTCCTACCTGTCTCTCATGCTTGTTGGTGTGGGGGTCAGGGGGTGGGGTTTCTCTGCCTGCCCTTTAAACAGTATTTCCCAAAGTTCTAACCTTGTGTTGTTTTTCTGCCTATATCTTCCCCTTGGGCCGCATCCACTCTCATTATTTTAACCTATTTGCTCATGGATCCTAAAACTACTGATATTCCTAACTTCTCCCTTGAGGTTCAGACTTTTACTTCCTTCATTGGGGAGGGCTCAAGAGCTCTTCAAACCCTAATTAATCCTTTCTTTTTATTTCCACTACCAATTCTATCTCACTGCCTCTAGCCTTACCAGGCCTGCCTATACCACCAAACCCATCTTGTTAAGTAGCAGCCAGAATAACCAGTCTCAAATGTAAATCTGACCATTTCACTTGCCTACTTAAATTTCTACACCTGCCTCTCTAGTCACCTTCAAGATAAAGTCCAGCTCCATTGCCTGGTGTGCTCAGGCCTCTATCTTGCCACATTTCCCTTTTCAGTCTCATCTCCCATCACACCCATCTCCCATTCATGAGGCCATTTTA